>NC_057813.1:617401556-617701556 GCF_018294505.1 Triticum aestivum
GCATGCCTATAAGTAGACATGCAATTGTCCTCTCCCTGCCAATACATCACAGAGTTGCAGTCTCGTTGAAGACACGCAGTTGCGCTCGGGGCGGCACTTGCAGTTGCGTGCCAAGTGAGAGACATGCATATGCCCTCTCCCCACCGACAAACACCACAAAGTTGCAGTCGAGGGCGACATTTGCAGTTGCATGGCTAGTAGCAGACATGCAACTGCCCTCTCCACGACAAAAACGTCATAGAGTTGCATTCTCGTTGAAGACCTGCAGTTGCATTCGGGGGTGACACTTGCAGTTGCGTGCCAAGTGACATGGAATTGCCTTCTCCCCACTGACAAACACCACAAATCTGTAGTCGGGGATGACACATTTGTAGTTAGGGGCGACACTTGCAATTGGTCGATGAAATATTTTTGAAAAGAAAAAAAATAAGTTGCACACGAACAACATGCTTACAATTGTGTGTGGGTGATGTGCGACCCCATGCTACCGGAGCGTGTGGCCCATGAAAATACTTTTTTAAACAAAAACAAATAAATTGCACAAGGAGAATAGGCATGTAATTGTGCTTGATCAATGTAGATGTATGTGCAACAGGGTGGTAATATTTTTGAAATAATTATAAAAAAGAAAATGAAAACAAAAAGTAAAAAAAGGAATATATTTAAAAAAGGAAAAAGGAATATAGCAAAACATTATAGTAGAAAAAAACAAAAACAAAAATCGTATCTAAACAGGCTTTCTTATGTACTATGTACGCATGGCAGCTGGGTACGTAAAAGTTCAGCGGCATGCATCGGCCGCAAAAAAGGAAAACATTCACAATAAAAAACAAAATAAAAATGAGAAAACAAACAAGCTTGTGAGGCCCGATGACCAGATAAGCCCATACAATGAATTAAACAATGGCAAAAGGGGCGAACCCCACATGCGTGCATGCGATTGAAAGGAAGCAGCGTCCGAGAGGGAACTCCTATACGCCGCTTATTGCGGCGAGTAGTCACAGTTTCGCATAGGAGACGACTAGCGCGCTCGCTAGGAATCGAACCCGAGAGCTGATGTAGATAAGCACCGCGCGCTAGCCACTGCGACACGCGAGTTAATATGAAAAATATGCAGCGCCAACATTAAAGAATCTGAGCAAGTTCATAGCCACTGTAGTAACAAAGGTTTATTGCATACAATTACATATTAAAACTTCTATTAAAATTTCAAGCGTAAAAAAGGATTATTATTTTTGAAATGCGACATTATTTGGGAACTGAATAGAAACTAAAAACAAGTAGGGAAAAAAATTGAATACGAGAATAATTTCTAAATTATGAACTACTTTTCGTAAACGCAAAACATCTTTTCCAAAACAAGTAACAAAACTGAAAAGGTGATAATGTTTTCAAAACTAAACTATTTTCAAAAAACTCGAGCATTTTTTGAATTTGTGACATAATTCCGAAAACAAGAACATTTTTAAAATTTGTGAAAAAAATTTCAAAACTGTAGCTTTTTTAGAATATGTGAACAAATTTGGACAACAAGAACATTTTTGAAATACCAAATATTTTATAATTTGCGAACAAAAATTAAACATGCGAACACATTTTGAATTTGTGAACAAATTTTCAAAAATGAACATTTTTTGAATATGTGAAAAAAATTTCAAAACGAAAATATGTTTTGAATTTGCGAACAAATTTGCAAAATGGGAATAAGTTTTTACATTTCCAGAACATTTTTGAAATTTTGAACAAAATTTGGAAACAGGAACATATTTATGAAATTCCCAAACATTTTTTAATTTGCGAACAATTTTTTAAAGCGGGAACATGTTTTGTACGCCGAACATTTTTTAAAATTTGTGAACAAAATTTGAAACTGAAAAATTTTGAACCTCAAAAACGAAAATGTGCATATTTTTTTGAAATGTGCGAACAATTTTTTTAAAACGGGAACATATTTTGAACCACTGAACATTTTTTGAAATTGTAAAAAAAAATTTGAAACTGAACAATTTAAAAACTCCTGAAAAAATGAAAACATCCACATTTTTGAAATTTACAAACAAATTTTTTAAAATAGGAACAGTTTTTTAAACTAGAACAATATTTTAGAAATGGAACATTTTCTGAATTTCTGACCAAAATTTGAAATCACAAACAAATTTTAAAATTTGAACATTTTTAATTTGTTGGAACATTTATGTGAAAAAGTTGAAGTAAGAAAAAATAAAGTCGAACATAAACTTTGAACATTTTTTATTTGTTGGAACATTTTCGATAAATGCATACAATTTTTGAATTTATGAACAAAATTTGAAAACACGAACATTTTTGATATTTTTGTAAAAGCGTGAACATTTTTTTGAGAGAGAAAACATAAACTTGAAAAAAAAGAAAAAAAACAGAAATAGAAAAAGAAAGGAAAATAAAAAACCGGTTCAGAAACCTTCTAGAAGGTTCCCAAAACCGGAAAAAACCAGCTGGGAACCTCTAGAAGGTTCCCAAAACCGGGAGTTCTGGAACCCGTTGCGTCGCTGCTCGGTCGGTCGCCTGTGCGAAGCGCCGGCAGTTTAACGCAACGAGCGGCAAATAGGATATTCCCGTCCGAGAAACGCAGAATCGCACCCAGCGACTAAACACGAATCTTAACACCGTGGACGCCGCCCGCATGCGCCGCCGTCCCAAGCCCATTGGCGCGGCAGGCGGAAGCGCGCCGGGGAACGGCGCGACACCACCATGCTGTCCGGCTCCGACCATCTCTGCCTCTCGCCATGTCCGAGCTCCGCCCCGACCAGGACTCTGGCGAGCCCTCGAGCTGCTCTGCCTGCCTCTACGCAGGACGGCATGAGGCCTTCCTCCGCTGCCCGGTCGCCTCCCGCTATGGGTTGTCGCTTCTATTCGAGCTCCAACAGGGAGCCATGGCGAAGGAGCTGTCGTTGGCGTGCGCAGCCGGAGCAGTTACCGCTGAAGTTTCACTCCCGCCACATACGAGGTTCTTCTAGGCCCTGTACATTGACATTTGCTTCCGGAGAAAAAAAAGTGCCTCCATGTGAGCGGCAGAGTGAGCGGCAGAGATTCTTCACGTGAGCAGCTACCAGCTCTGTCATCAACAGGACATCATAGTAGGCAAATGAAATCTTTTATGTCTAGCCACTTGACTATTCATCTAGATCCCTGTACATAGCTTCCCACTGCGGACACACAATATAAACAAAAGTCAGTATGCTATCCTGATTATATAGCAGAAGAGAGTTAGTGCATGTGCATGTATCAAAAATAAATTCATCTCATGGTTGCCAAAAGAAGATTGTTAATTAGTCAAATTCAGTAACGAATCTCTCCGTCCAGAAGGGGTCATTCATGCAGTTTTCTTTGGAGTTGGTTGTGGCTTTAGTAAAAAAGAATTTAGATATAAATCCTGTAGGGACTAGCGAATGAGAAACTGAGCTAACAATCATCAAGAATCGGAACAGCAGCAAGGGAAGCCTCTCCATGTGGCAGGCGCAGATGCACAAATCAAGCTAGTACCTCAAAACGCAACACCAAATCAACCTCGCTCCGGCAGAGCTCCGGCAGCGACCTCGCTCTCCACATCCTTCTCGTTTTTCCTACCCACACCCGGCAGCAGCCAGCAGTCAGATCCTTGCACGAAGAACGGTCGAGCGAATCAACGAACCTCAGTTACTCACCTCTGCTAGAAGACGGATCCTGCTCCCCTATGCACACGGCTCGTCGAGAACCAACTGGGCCAGGTCCTTTACCCCCGGCGTGACCCCGCGCGACTCCTCCCCGACACCGGCTGCATCCTCGAGAAACGCCTGGACCCCCGCCCGAAGGACTCCCGCGGCTGCGCCACCGGCGAAGCAGCGCCGGGCAGCTTGAGGAAGAAGCCGTGCCATGGGAGCACCGGAGGAAGGGGCGGCGCTGTGCTTTGGAATCGGAGCTGTCGCCGGCGTGATTTGGGGATTACCGTGTGTGGTCAGGATATAGAGGATGAGAGAATAGCGCGAGGAGGAGGGAGCTGAGCATGTGAGCGTTATTTTAGTGGAGGGAGCTGAGGCATGCGAGCGTTATTTTAGTTGCGTAGCATTCCGCATTGGAGAGAACGGGTGCCAGCCAGGTGCTACGCCTACGTCAAACCAACTGAGGCACCTCTGATTAGCACCTCCCCATTGTGAGACTGCGATGCAATGCTAGTCTTTTTTTCTTAAGCACCTGGCATAAGCACCCACCATTGTATAAGGCCTTAAGGACGAGCTGTAATTTTTCTTGCAGTACGGGCTGCACATTTTTTGGTCTAAAACTATAAAACGGCGGTTAATTTCGGGGCGTTCTGTGGTATCCGCTAGAGTTGCTCTAAGCACACTAGCTAGCCTAAAAAAGGAACTAGTTGGAAAACTGAAACGCAACTACTGTCAACTGACACCAGTGGTTACACTTGAGCTCCGTAGAACGAGCCCTTTCAACAAGGCCTCAACGCTTTTGATCCACCTGAATAAAATTATAGCCGGAGTCTCCATGCTTCTTATCCGACTTTTTCTCACTGCAATTTGGTGTGTCGCTAGCAGAGCAAGAATGCTGCACTATGGTTAATTTGGCTCTCCACACCAACTTAGGTGATGAACATTTGCACTTCCTGATGCCTCTCATGCCGACTCCACAAACAGTAGGTTCAAGTTGAACAACATAGGTAAAAACTGCAAATTGAACAAGAAAATGTGTTGACGACAGCTTAGGCGCAAGATATTTGTGAGTGCATCTTGGAAGCACAAAAGTAGCTGGCCCGGAAAAGATGGAGGAAGGGAAAGAAAGGATAGTATATATAGAAGATAATGAGGGAAAGAGAGGGTAAGGAATTCAATATTAAAATGACTTTTTTTTTCTGTAGGCACGAAATGCATGTGTGAATGTTTTAATATCAAACGGATACACATGTGTATCCTCTCTTGCAGTATATGCCTCACAATCTGACTTCCCATCAGCCGAAATACAATGCATGCACATGGAAACAAACAAGAACCGTGTGTTGAGAGCCGGGAATTTTGTTTCTTGATGTGTATACCTCTTTATACTATTTAAAAAAAAAGACATGTACCGATTTTTTTTAAGACGTGTCATGCACCTTCGAGGGTGTATTATAGGAAAACGTTGTTTTTGTGCCTACGAATTCATATCTACCTCTACCTAATAATATAATAATAATATTAAAGAGAGGATTGTTTCTCCAACTTTTTTCGTTTTCTGTGGGACCAAAATAATATTTGGTCGGTCGGTACCCATGCGATTTCTCGTTCGGGAGTTTTCTCGTTCTCCTGACGCACAGAGCCATCATGGGCCGGCCCATTAGCGTACAGTAAAAAAGTACAAGGAAAAAATCGTAAGGCGCACAGACCCATCATGGGCTGGCCGATTAGCGTACAGTGAAAAAGTCCAAGGAAAAATAATTACACTGCAAGGAATTGAACCCAGGCGCTCATGCTAGATCCCTAGGAAAGCTACCCACTGGACTAAACAAGACTTGGTGTTTAAAGTGGCAGCGCGACGTCTCAAATTAAGATAATAGTCGCGCCAGATACTGAGATTATTTTTTTTTTTTGGAAAAACTGAATATATTTTTGAACGCGAATATTTTACAAATTTTTGAATAAAAAAATTGAAACTCGAACATTTTTTAGAAAAGAGAACAATATTTCATTTCTTATATTTTTGAAACCTGAATATTATTTAAAACAAACAATTTCTGCAAACTAGGAGGTACTGTAGTGATTTTTTTTGAATTGCGAACGTTTTTTTAAAACGCAAATATTTTCTGAATTTTCAATTTGAAAAGGCAATCATTTTACAAAACATGATTTTTCTTTTTGGAAAACTGGGAGGTATTCTAGCTAACATTTTTCTAAATCTATATCTATTAATAAAACTAGGTGAATTTTTGAAATATGCCCATGGATGCATTGTTTTAGTTCAATTTTTTTGAGACAATTTAGTTCAATTTATTAAACTAGGGATATGAAAGGAATCTTTGTCTCCGTCGTGTCTTCACGTACAACCGGCCTCGCTCGGCCAGTGACACCCATCAAAATGGATGAGGAGTCCAACTAAGGTTTTACGATCTATCTGACACAAACTACTCAACTTACATGATAATAACACAGACATATATTGTGTGTAGTGCTTTTCTCTATTATATTAGCCGGATGATAAAATATATATTTATTCAACATTTTTGATCTCGTTGGATACAAAGGAGGCTCAACGATCCATCTATTGGATCTCGCCAACCTTGGTTAGTGATACCACCGACGACAAGGACGACAAAGAGGACAAGCGGAAACATGGGCCTGGTGTTATACTAAAATAGAGGATGTGGACTTGAGGATGAGGTATTAGTCATGTTTATTATATTAGGGGCATGAGGGTGAGGTCTTTAGCCATGCTCGGTGATAAGGATGTGTGAGGGCTGTTGTTCTCCCGGTGCAATGCACAGACATGTTTGCTAGTTTATGTATAAAGGTTGCACTCCATAATTAAGTGATGAGCACTTTCATTATTAAATGTGCTTTGCAACAGTTCAAGCCATGAATTACTCGCTTAAAAGGGAAAAGGTGAAGCCACGTAAAGTCAAAAAACCAAATTTAAGATCCTTAATGAGCATTGGGGTTGTACTCTTATGTGGGGTGGTAAGTACTCTCCCTGTAAACTAATATAAGACTTTAAGCGATTTAAAAAATCGTATACTCCCTCCGACCGAAAAAACTTGTCCAAAGCTTGTCTCTCAAATGGATGTATCTAGCACTAACTTGGCCTCGTAACCCTCTCGCGTCGCTCCCCCCGCGACCGACCGAGGAGGCAACCCTAGCCGCCGGTGCCTCAGGACCCCCCGCCCCTCTTCTCCCCTCGCCGCTACCGGTCCATGCCGATGGGCAAAGCTCGGTTGGTGCTGGCCGCGGCGGCGCCGCGGCGTCGCGTTCATTCGGGGCGCGGCGGCGCGTGGGCAGGTCCGGTGGCGGTGCTGCGGTGCCTCGTCCTACGCGTGGAGGACCGGACAAGGCAGGGGCTGCGGGATCACCCGAAGGCTACAGGGACGACTCCGGTGTTGGATCCGCGAGCAGTAGGTAGGGCGCCGTCCCTTGCCTATGCGGCAGCGGCCAGATCCATGGCCGACATGGTGCTCTTCCCCTCGGTGGAGTCTATGCCGATGGGCGACGGAAGCCACGGATTTGGCGTCCCGTCCATATCCGCCCAGGCGCGGCAACCGGTGGCGCGTGGAGGACCAGTGAGGGGTGGCTGGAGGCTCCCTGCCGGCATGCCAACGACGGCTTTGGTCTTCACGGCGAAGCTCCGTTCGGTTCCAGTCAGCCACAAGATCGGGGGGCCGTGATTTCCGGTGAAAATCGTGCTGACCACGGTCATGGCGGACGATGGCAGCGTCTATGACGTCGTTCCTTCTTGAGGCATCGTTGTTGTAGGTCATGGCGCCCTACTCGTGATGCTCTGAGGGAAACCCTAGATCTGGGTCTACCGGATCAGATGATGATGACACCTTCGATGCCGTTGTCCCTCCTGGGGGCATTGTTTTGGAGCACGTGCTGGCTGGAGGGGACAAGAGGAGTAGCGGTGTTACATCTACCGCAAGGCCGACGGCGGATCCCGACGGCATGGCGCCACGGAGGTTCGGCGATGGGTGCGTATTGGAGATGGACTCGCACAGGAGGAGGAAGCTGTCTGGCGTCATGGTGGCGTTGATGGCAAAGAGGCTTGGAAAGGTCGGTGCATCAGTTTTGCTCTGAGGATGGACCGAGGGAAGATGGAGGTGACGGTCTTTGCAGCATGTGCTCACTGGGAGTGTGCCAGACCGGTGTGGGACCCAATCCAGGTAGTGGCTTGGATAGGATACCCAACTTTAGATGTTAGGCTTTAGTGCGATGTATGTTTGGTATTAGGCCCGGACATTCGGCACACCTTCATCAAGGGGATAGGAGTAGCAACAACGTTGCCAAGATGGCGGCTTCAGGCTTATTGATGTATCACCTTGTATGGTCTTTGTGAGTAATTAACAATATGGTTGCATGCATCGTCCAGATGCAGAGGCAGGGGGTACATCCTTCTTTAAAAAAAGCACTAACTTGATGATAGATAAATCCATTTGAGAGACAGTTTTTTCGAACGGAGGAAGTATTAATTTACAGAGGTAGTAGTTCTGTAAATGCGAAGAGTGAAGTGATACCATGGAAAGCACACGGCGAATTGTGCTCATAATACGACCGGCTCACATATAGCTTGCATTCAAAGGACAATCCTTTTTTGGAAAAGGAGGTTGAATCCCAGTCTCTGCATCATTGTAATGCACATAGTCATTATTATTAATTATTAACCAAAGTACACAACAAAGGCAACCACGACAAAACCATTACAAGAAAAATGAATAAAACATGTACGGCCAAGTCTACTTCTTTCGTAACAACGCTTTCGAGAAGGAGAAGGATTTTCATCCTATTTGCCGAGACGAACCACAAAAGGCTAGTATATCAAACAAGGAGAAGCACAGCAAAGAAGGCACACCCCACGCCTTTGATCCACCACAATGTAGATGAGACAGTTTTCGTTGGTATCCTAGTAGGCAAGACGGGGCACCAGTAACTCGGTGGTGCGCCATAGTTGGATCAGGATTTTTCTTCCGTCATGCGTGGAGATCGTTGACAGACTAGAATTTTTTTTGAACCGGGCGTACCCCTTTCCATTAGCAAGCAACGGAAATACATCAGTATCCGACTACATCCAGAAAGAGGGAAAGAAGGTAGCGAGTTCAACGTACTGCCAGGAAACCCACTGTGCTCACCCGCCATCGAAACGAGCACCATGAGGCGAAAATCTGACAACACCTACTAAGTTCAATTCTAACCTATTACAGGCCAGATAATCAGGTAGGGGAAGACTGGAGTGAGACCCACAAAACAAAGTTCTCCACACACGATCACATCCTCGACGGTATAACCTGGTGAAGACTTGACCGAGGCACGGTACGCCCATCCATCAAGGATTCGCCAAAAGCAACGCTTTAGCCTTGACCACAGTCACGAGGGGAGCACCTCTCCCGCATCTTCCGTCGTCTGCCTGGCTTTCTCGCACATCTTCATCAGCTTGGTCGTGCCCGACCTGATCATCTCGGTCCCCTGCCTCAGCCTCATCGCTTCTTCCTCCGGCTGCAGACCTGCCCAGTACAGAAGAAAAGAACACGCCGAAAACACAATCTCAAAAGGAGATTTGATCAATTTTTTTTTCAAAAGTAGCTTTGTTCCGAGCCAACCAAATAGCCCAGGTTACAACAGCCAACCCGACAGTATAAAACCTGACACCATTAGGCAGGAACATATTGCACCATACATAAAATTGCCAGGCATTATTTGGGCAGAGTTCAGTCCCCAGGACTACTCCAATTGCCCTCCAGGCCACTCTCTCCACAGGGCAAGAAAAGAAAAGATGGGATATTGTTTCCACATTATTACAGAAGGAGCACACCGGATTTCCGGGCCATTTTTTTCTTCGCATCACAGCCCTCGTAAGGACTGCATCTTGCGCCATTTGCCATAGGAATATCTGGATCTTGAGAGGTAATTTCGCCTCCCAGATCCACCTGTAATTGCACCCATGTAGAGGCTTTTCCAGCCACTTGTACATCGACTTAGTAGAGTAACAGGCATTCTTGCTCAAACCCCAATATACCGCATCCTTCTCAGCTGTGGTATTTAGCCCCATAACATGTCTGCGCATGTCATCCCATTGACTACCCAAGTTAAGGCATAGGCGTCGACGAAAGAAGGTCGAAACATTTACCCTACCAACTTTTTCCACCACACAGTCTTGATCTGTACAGATCTCAAACAGCTGAGGGAACTTCAAATTCAGTGGCGGAAGTCCATTTATAGAATCTTTCCACACCCTGGTTAAGTCACCACGACCCAGTTTGATTCTCCTCCCCACCATGTACAACTCTCTGATCTTCAGAAGAGCTTTCCAACACGGGGAATCTGATTGTCTAGGTGTCACAGTCGCCACCGACTTGTTAGATAGATACCTCACTCTCACCAGATCATGCCAAATCCCAGTTTGAGTTTCTAGCTTCCACCACCACTTCACCATGAGACTGATATCCTGCTTTCTGACTTAGAGTTTATGATACTATGACGAGGTTCACTACTCGATACCCACTTAGCTGATGCACATTTGCACGCCCTGATACCTCCCATGCCGACTCTTGATGTGATAGGTTAAGTTTAGCTACATGTCTCTCATCTCGTGGCATGGAATCCTCGAAAGGCATACTTTTCATTGGTGACTATATATATGCCCAATTGCACATTCAGCAAGGAAATGTGCTTGTACCATCTAGGTGCAAAACACTTGGGACTGCATGTTGGATGTACGAAAGTAGGTGTAGCACTTCATGTGACCAAAACGTGGAGTACTTAATAAAGAATACCGAGGGAAACGAATGATATGGAATTCCAGATTAAAGTGATTTGTTAGTACATATAGAGATATGTACCAGCACAACTATATTTACGCTCAAGTATGTTCTTTGTAATCGAGTCTCGCATCATCCTGACCACCATATGCTGAAATCCGGGAATCTCGGTTCCTTGCTGTGCACTACCACTTTATTATATTCTCTTTCTTGAAAATGTGAACCATTTTATTAGGAGAAAATAGCATAAAACAACAATTTAGGCTCTTTTTTGTGTGAAAAATCACTACTGTCCCAAAAAGGGCTAGGCTGCTCCTAATAAAATGGCCCTTTTATGCTATAGTTTTAAGGTTAGGGTTTCCACAGTCTAGCCCTTTTTTGTGACAAATCACTACTATCCTATGACTAATACGTTTCACAAAACTACAACTCTGAGCTAGTTATCACACTACTCGAGTTCCCATAGTTTGCCGAGTTTCTTTCCTCAGAGCTCGACGGTGACAGCAGTTTGCTGAGTACGTAAATGAACTCGGCAAATCAAAATAACCCGGTAAACATAACTATTAGCACAGTGCCGAGGAAAGGGGACTCGGCGACAAGAAGAAACTCGGCAAAGATTAGACTTTGCCGAGTTCCTCTAGGTTGGTACTACCTTTGTCCTGGTTTATTGGTCCCCTTAGTATTTTATGCCATATTTTGACCAATGATTTAACTACAAAATATTAATGCATGCCACCAAATATTATATCATTGGATTCGTATTTGAACATAATTTCCAATGATATTATTTTTATGACATGCATCAACATTTTGTTAGTTAAATCTATGGTCAAAATTTGACACAAAATAGGATATGGACCAATAAAGCAAGATGGAGGTAGTACTCATCAGTGTCTTCAGTGTTCTAACAAGTCGACCCCACCAATGGCTAGGCGGCTGAGACCATGACGACGCTCTGTTTTTGCTGAGTTTCACTAATGAAAACTCGACAATCCTTTTCCATTTTGTTTTCAAATAGGGAATGTCAGGGGTCACTGCTTTGCCGAGCTCCCGCTCAATAACACTCAGTAATGTTTCCCATTTTCTTTTTTCTCTAAATAGGGAATGCCATGGGTCATTACTTTCTTGAGCTCCCGCTCAATAACACTCAGCAAAGAACAAACCCTTCATCTCCTGCATATCAATATAAAAGCTAGCCTTCGCGAGTGTCCGGCTCATTGCCTCCTTTGTCTTCCCAGGCCGCCGCCGCTGATCTCCAATTTCCCACCATCCCTGCCGCCGCGCCGCCCATCTTGCTTTATGGCATTGTGTACACCAAAACTGTTGTTGTTTCTAATCTCTCTCTGCATCTACAGATTTGTCATGTTTGGAGCAGATCAAGATTGTCATTGTGGATCTTCAAACTGCAGAAAAATGGTTGGCACGTCTAAGTCATTCACCTCTTGTTGTTCACAATGGTAACTCACAAAGCTCACAAGAACAGCTCGACATGAAGAAAAGAAAGACATCCTCGGATTGTTGTATTGGGGAGATCATCCATTTATGGGCCGGGATCAACGAGATAAAATGTATGCCTTCACAATTTCAAATCTGGTTGATGACGTTAGATGTTCTTTTATCTGTTGTTTTCAGTTTCTGGCAAGGTTTAACCCCTTGTCTTTCAATATTCTGCCTTTCAGGTATGTCCCACCAGTTGTATATGATTGATGAGTACACTTCAATGCATACGGTGAGATTTTCAACAGATGATTTTTACATGATTTTTCAGTTTCTAGCCCGGTTTAACCCCTTGTTAGCCCAATCACATGTATGCATGAGCCCAAATCATTAAATTGAGATACAACCCCTAAGAAATAATGCATTGTACTAGTTGTCTCTTAAACTTTTATAGATCCTATGATAACATGCAAAGAAATGATGCATTGGGAGAGCCCTAAAGAGGAAGGCTACATGCGTGACTCCAAACGAGGTTTTAAAGGAATGTAGGGAAAGTGGGCCTGTAATTTTGGAAAAGTAAAATTTGGGGGTTAGGCCCTATATTGATGGATGGAGGGAGTACTATGATAAGTTACTTGCTAGCTTCTGCTTCACATTTGCTACCGAAGACAGTAAAACATGGTTGAATTTTTTATTGGTTGTTTAACTAACCATTGGATTGCTCATATATACATAGACATAGAACCTTTCCATCCTAGAACTATATTGAAGGTCGATACCGAGCACCAAACCTGTTTTGGACGGGCTTGTCTTTTATCATCTTCTCAGTTGCATCACTTGTGCTCCAACTTTGCGTCACTAGTCTTTTGTCACTTATACTAATGGGGATATATTTATCCCAATTAGATTCTAGGTAAGGTTCGCAGCATGACTAGTCTTTTCTTTACGATTTATATTCATTCTAGCAGGATTCAATCTGCCAAGGTTGGCACTTCAATCTTCTTGGAGATGGACCAGTGGAAGATGACGGAGACGACACCTGTGAGTGCGTCAGACCGGTTTATGCTTCAGACCCGGTATGTGGCTAGGCTGGGGATTCCGGCTTTTGATGTTAGGTTTAGGTGAGTGGTCTGTGTAGTAGCCCAGCTAGCACCCCTTCATCATATGGATAGGAGTAGCGGCATATGTTGCCTAGATTGTGAATTCATGCATATTGTTGTAACACTTTGTAAGGTCCTCGAGAATAATCAATAAAGTGGCCGTATGCATCTCCCAGATGTAGAGGCCGGGGGTCATTCTCCTTTTAAAAAAAAAAAAATCTAGCAGCAGGTTGCTAGTATATGACCAAGAATACAACCAGACATAAAATGGAATTGGGCCGTGGTTTCATTCCCAACAATAATTTTCTAAGCATCCCAACACAAAATTTGAATCATACATCATTTCCATTTCCACATGAAATTAATTTGGGACTCTTAATTTCAAAATGCCAATTCAATTGTAAAATCCACACAGACCGTATGGCTAACGGTTCTGGAAATCGTCTCTCTTTCTTTCTTTTGATTTATTTTTTCTTTTCTTTTGAAAAGCCCCTTGGACAAGGCTTTAACTTTTGACTTCTACTCTTTAGTGTTTTTTAGTACTATTGAATTTTGCTTTTCTGCTATTCAATAGGCTAAACTAGACATTGTTTCTCGCCTCTGATCCCGCGAGTCATTGGGTAATTAGCGTTTTCTCGCCTCCTGCTCGCAGCGCTGCAGGTCTACCTCGTCTTTCGTGGCTTTAGGCAATGGAGACGTAGTGTATTTTGGCCCTTGCCGGTGGGAGGGATCCTCCTTCGTTTTTAGGTGTCTTTTTTTTGTCTGTTTAGGGTTTGTGTTCAAGAAGGCGAGATGGCGGCGGCTTTCCGAAGATGGAATAAAGTTCTCCCCTCCTAGCCCCCATCTCGGTGGTGCGACTAGTATCGTCAGAGGGCGTGTGGAGGTGTGTCTTCGGCGGGTCTCACGGGATTCGGTCAACGTTTGTCTTCGGTGGATCTATTTGGATCATTTCTTCGTTTGTCTACATTGGTGTGTCTACAGATTGAATACTTCTAATCTACACTTCTCTTCATCAGCGACGGTTGTTGTTCTAGTATGTTGGTCCTGCAGGGTTTTAGCACAACGACTTCCTGACTGACTACTACAATAGGGTTTTCCCGGCTCTGGTAAGGGAGGGGCAATGACAGCGGCGTGCCTTCGGTTCGCTCTAGTGCTTGTAGTCGTCGGTAGGTGGTCATCGGACCTATATGTAATTTCTTTTAATTCTGGTGTTGCTTGTACTACCATGAATATTGATGAACAGACCAAAAGTTTTCCCCGCAAGAAAAACTAGACAGTGTTTCAGAAGCATCAGAATTTTTAGGTTCAGAGTTGATGCATAGATTCAAAGAATGTTACATTGCTTTATGCTGAACTTCTTGGTTTGTAACTGTGATTGGAACAATGTGGACTATGTACGCTTGTTTGCCATTTGCTCCAGAGAAGCCTCCCTAGTCTTTTAGTCTTATAATTTTAGAGCGCCCAGAAGATCCAGAAGAAGACTGATTATTAAAGGTTACCATGATGGCTAGCTACTTACAACATAGTGCTATTTTCATAGTCAGACCCTTTTTTTGTACAACCGGCTGTTGTTAAAATTACAATTTTTTGTTCATCCTGTTAATTTTATTTTCTATTTCAGTTATTTTTACATGTAGTATAAGTGCACTGAGAATATATCCATTTTTTCGAGAATACGCAAAGCTTGCATATCTTTTCATTGATAGAAGAAAGGAGAATGAGTACAACAACAAAGGGTATAACACATGACATGAACAAAAAAATAGACAGCTAAACCCACCAAGCCTAAAACTAGAGATGCAGACCAAATCGGTAAGACGTCAAACATCTACAAATCCAACATCGAGGACTCCACCAGCGAGCAAGAACACTGAGAATATATCCATACAGTACAGTGCAATAGGATATTGCTTTGAGCTATCATCATATACAGAGCCTTGACCATGACCTTTTTTTTCTCGAATATGCACAAGTGTGCATATCATATATTAAAGAAGAAAGGCAAAGAATGCCTCCACCCTCACTGCTCTCCTACCTCTCTACCCTACTGAAGAAGGGGGCTACATTCCCTTTCAGTACTCCGGCCAAAGACCAAACTAAGCCCTCTTGTCGCACTCTTCGTAGTAGCTGCTCGATCGAAGGCTGGCATTCCTGTGCTTCCACAACTCCCACCATGTAAGTGCAAAGATAGTGCACAGATCTTTCGTACTCATGTTCTTCGGTCCTCCCTTGTCGATGACCCACTCCGCCAGTGAGTCATGGTGAGAAGGAGTCCAATCTGGCTTACCCAACGCTTTGCAAATCGCCGCCCAAGCTGTCCGAGCAAACACACACATGAGCAGTATACAGTTAATCGTTTCATCCTCCTGGTCGCAGAACCGACACGCGTCCTGGTAAGGTAGCCCTCTCCATGCAAGGCAATCCGAGGTCCAACATCGATCCCTCATGGCGAGCCAAGTGAAAAATCTGCATTGTGAAGGGCCGGGGCTCGTGACTTCCATCTTAGATCCGCCGTTGGGATCACCTCCCGACCCTAAAATTCAGCTGCATAAGCTGATCTCACCGAGAACTGCCCACTAGCCTCCCATGACCAAGTTATATCGTCTGCCACATCCTCAATAGACTCCCAAGTGGTAACCGTCTGCCAAAGTGAAAGAAATTCTTGCAATGTGTCTGGCCCAATGTTGGGGCCAATATCCATCGCCCAGGACCAATTCTCCACAGCTGGACCGACCAACCTCAACGATCTGGTGCATGGTGAAACCAAGCTATATATAAGCGGTGTGATTTCCTGTATTTTCCTCCCATCTAACCAACAGTCTACCCAAAAGAGTGTCGTGAGGCCACTATGTGTTGTACTCCTCATGGTTGCCTGGCATAGCATCTTCGCTTCCTCAGGAGCTTTGATTCTGAACTCATTCCATGATCTAGTCTCGTCTGTCCTTTTGAGCCACGACCATCGAGCCTGCATGGCCACATTGAACCAGCGCAGGTTCGATAGCCCTAATCCACCTGCACACTTTGGTGCACACACCACATCCCATGCGACCGCACAGTTTTCACCATTTGCTTCTGCTCGTTTGCACCACAAGAAGCCTCGACAAATCTTGTTCTTTGCAGCGATAGTTTTTATAGGAAGATCCAGGGCCATCATTGCATGGATTGGCATCACTACCAAAAAAAGACACATCCGTGAATTTTGGGCCGAACGAATTTTTTTCCTGTCATACTTATGACACTTCTATGATGATAATTGTGACAAAACCCGGTATCATCATAGATGTGGTGGGCTCCTACTTCTATGATAAAAAATCATGATAGAAAATGGGCTTTTCGTCCTGGGCGGGCCAGAGACACAGCTGCATGACATTCTTTGGGCCGTCCATGACGGGAAAAACCGTGGTAGAAGCAAGGGCGAGGAAAATTTCGGGGAGTTCCTGGTTATGGTGGATGGTCGGGGGCCGAACGATGCGCGTTTCTCTCCTACACATACGCGCGTGTGCGATGCGTTGGGCTCTAACTGAACCCGCGTGAGGCGTTGGACTCTAACTGAACCCGAGCGATTGCACTAGCTACGTTACTGAACCCGAGTGATTCCTTCACTACTGCTGCTAACTGAAGCCGATCGAACCCTGCTGCCTCCTTCCCTTGATGAACAGTGAGCGTTGCTGGGGGGGGGGAGGGGTTAGATGAACAGTTCCTGGTGGGGGTGGATGAACAGGACCCCGTGGTTGCCTCTGGATGAACAGGACCCCGATCGATCGAGCCGGTTGGGGCTGGATGAACAGGACCCCATGGAGGGCTGGATGAACGACCCCGTGGAGGGCTGGATGAACAGGACGGCCCCGTGGAGGGCTGGTTGAACAGTAGCCGGTGGTGGGCTGGATAAACAGTAGATCGTGAAGTGGTGGTTGAACAGGAGCCCGTGGACAGGGCTGGTTGAACAGTAGCCGGTGGAGTAGCGCACGGTGGAGGCTGGATGAACAGGAGCCCGTGGATGAACAGTCACAGGTGGAGGCTGGAGGGGGTCGACGGTGGATGAACACTAACCCGTGGAGGCTGGAGGAGGTCGAAGGTGGAGATGAACAATATCCCGTGGAGTCCCGTTTTGCGGTACACCACACCCCTCCCAATGAACAGGACCCCCGTTTCGACCGTAGCACTCCAACACCGTTTCCTCCGTTTTGCGGTACGCCACACCCCTCCCGATCAACAGGACCCTGTTTTGACCATAGGAGGTCTAACATAAATCCGTTTCCTCCGTTTTGTGGTACGCCAGACCCCTCCCGATGAACAGGATCCCGTTTCGAACATGGCCGGTCGAACGCAAGGCTGTTTCCTCCATCGGCTGTTCCGTCCAAGCCGGTTGGCTCCCACATGTTCGGTTGCCTCCCTATGAACATGACACATTCCGTTGCCTCCCCATGAACATGACGATGATGCAGTTTCTCCGTTCCGACCCAGCCATGTACACGAGCCCTGGCCATACGTATGCGCGAGTAGGCATTCGAGACCCCACCCGTATGTACGTATGTGGCCGTATTTTCTTTCTTGCACACTGGCTGCTGTACCTATGTGTACATGCTACGTGCGCGCCTCTACTACGACACGTGCGCACCTCTATATCGACCAGTATGTACGTACACGTTCGCGACCAGAATGACAACGCTACGTACGCTTCGACCAGGTGGGTCCCGACTGTCAGACACTTCCTTGCGTGCGAAGATGTAGCTGGTGGGTCCCAGCAGTCAGGGGGTGAATCATTTTTTTGCCCAGATGCAATTTCTTGCGTGCGAAGATGTAGATGGTGGGTCCCAACAGTCAGGGGGTAAACATTTTTTTCGTGAGATACGGTGGCCCGTCCGGTGGGTCCCCGCTGTCAGGTGGAGAATAATTATTCTGCGCATATTAAGGAGGCGCTTCCTTGCGGCTGCCGTTGACCCAGATGCCAGCCTCTCCACGTACAGTACTCTTTGGATGGAAGTCGGTCGTTGACCACATTGACCACGCCGCGCCGAGAGCACCACGGCGGTGAACGACAACAAGGCCTAGGAAGGGGACGACGTGGAGCCGGGGAAGACGCGGCAGTGGATGCCCACACGGAGAGGAGTATGAGGGTTCATTGGTTCAGCTGCGGTGTGAGGCTGCCGTCTCCGCAGAATAACAGGGGGTGTGGGTGAGTGGAGGGATGGCCTGAACATCGGTGGGAGTAGTAGTGGGCGGTGAGGCCTGAAGGAAATATGCCCTAGAGGCAATAATAAAGTTATTATTTATTTCCTTATTTCATGATAAATGTTTATTATTCATGATAGAATTGTATTAACCGGAAACATAATACATGTGTGAATACATAGACAAACATAGTGTCACTAGTATGCCTCTACTTGACTAGCTCGTTAATCAAAGATGGTTAAGTTTTCTTACCATAGACATGAGTTGTCATTTGACTAACGGGATCACATCATTAGGAGGATGATGTGATTGATTTGACCCATTCCGTTAGCTTAGCACTTGATCGTTTATTATGTTACTATTGCTTTCTTCATGACTTACACATGTTATTATAACTATGAGATTATGCAACTCCCGTTTACCGGAGGAACACTTTGTGTGCTACCAAACGTCACAACATAACTGGGTGATTATAAAGGAGCTCTACAGGTGTCTCTGAAGGTACATGTTGGGCTGGCGTATTTCGAGATTAGGATTTGTCACTTCGATTGTCGGAGAGGTATCTCTGGGCCCTCTCGGTAATGTACATCACTATAAGCCTTGCAAGCAATGTAGCTAATGAGTTAGTTACGGAATGATGCATTACACAACGAGTAAAGAGACTTGCCGGTAACGAGATTGAACTAGGTATTGAGATACCGACGATCGAATCTCGGGCAAGTAACATACCGATGACAAAGGGAACAACGTATGTTGTTATGCGGTTTGACCGATAAAGATCTTCGTAGAATATGTAGGAGCCAATATGAGCATCCAGGTTCCGCTATTGGTTATTGACCGGAGACATGTCTCGGTCATGTCTACATAGTTCTCTAACCCGTAGGGTCCGCACGCTTAAAGTTAGATGACGGTTATATTATGAGTTTATGTGTTTTGATGTACCAAAGGAGTTAGGAGTCCCGGATGAGATCGGGGACATGACGAGGAGTCTCGAAATGGTCGAGACATAAAGATCGATATATTGGACGACTATATTCGGACATCGGAAAGGTTCCGAGTGATTTGGGTATTTTTCGGAGTACCGGAGAGTTACAGGAATTCATATTGGGCCTTATTGGGCCATACGGGAAAGGAGAGAAAGGCCCCAAAGGGTGGCCGCACCCTTCCCCATGGACTAGTTCGAATTGGACTAGGGAGGGGGGCGCCCCCTTCCTTCCTTCTCCTTCACCCTTCCCTTCTCCTACTCCCACAAGGAAAGGAGGAGTCCTACTCCCAGTGGGAGTAGGACTCCCCCCTTGGCGCGCCCTCCTCCTAGGCCGGCCGCCTCCCCCCTTGCTGCTTTATATACGTGGGAGGGGGGCACCTCTAGACACAACAATTGATCCTTGAGATCTATTAGCCGTGTGCGGTGCCCTCCTCCACCATATTCCACCTCGATAATATCGTAGCGGTGCTTAGGCGAAGCCCTGCGTCGGTAGAACATCATCATCATCACCACGCCGTCGTGCTGACGGAACTCTCCCTCGAAGCTCGGCTGGATCAGAGTTTGAGGGACGTCATCAAGCTGAACGTGTGCTGAACTCGGAGGTGCCGTGCGTTCGGTACTTGATTTGTCGGATCGTGAAGACGTACGACTACATCAACCGTGTTGTGCTAATGCTTCCGCTTAAGGTCTACAAGGGTACGTGGACAACACTCTCCCCTCTTGTTGCTATACATCACCATGATCTTGTGTGTGCATAGGAATTTTTTTGAAATTACTACGTTCCCCAACAGTGGCATCCGAGCCAGGTTTTATGTGTAGATGTTATATGCACGAGTAGAACACAAGTGATTTGTGGGTGATACAAGTCATACTGCTTACCAACATGTCATACTTTGGTTCGGCGGTATTGTTGGATGAAGCGGCCCGAACCGACATTACGCGTACGCTTACGCGAGACTAGTTCTACCGATGTGCTTTGCACATAGGTGGCTGGCGGGTGTCAGTTTTTCCAATTTTAGTTGAACCGAGTGTGGCTACGCCCGGTCCTTGAGAAGGTTAAAACAACACTAACTTGATTAACTATCATTGTGGTTTTGATGCGTAGGTAAGAATGGTTCTTGCTCAGCCCGTAGCAGCCACGTAAAACTTGCAACAACAAAGTAGAGGACGTCTAACTTGTTTTTGCAGGGCATGTTGTGATGTGATATGGTCAAGACGTGATGCTATATTTTATTGTATGAGATGATCATGTTTTGTAACCAAGTTATCGGCAGCTGGCAGGAGCCATATGGTTGTCGCTTTATTGTATGCAATGCAATCGCCCTATAATTGCTTTACTTTATCACTAAGCGGTAGTGATAGTCGTAGAAGCAATAGGTGACGAAACGACAACAATGCTACAATGGAGATCAAGGTGTCGCGGCGGTGACGATGGTGATCATGACGGTGTTTCGGAGATGGAGATCACAAGCACAAGATGATGATGGCCATATCATATCACTTATATTGATTCATGTGATGTTTATCATTTATGCATCTTATTTTGCTTTGATTGACGGTAGCATTATAAGATGAGCTCTCACTAAATTTCAAGGTATAAGTGTTCTCCCTGAGTATGCACCGTTGCGAAAGTTCTTCGTGCTGAGACACCACATGATGATCGGGTGTGATAGGCTCTACGTTCAAATACAACGGGTGCAAAATAGTTGCACACGTGGAATACTCAGGTTAAACTTGACGAGCCTAGCATATATAGATATGGCCTCGGAACACCGAGACCGAAAGGTCGAGCATGAATCATATAGTAGATATGATCAACATAGTGATGTTCACCATTGAAAACTCCTCCATCTCATGTGATGATCGGACATGGTTTAGTTGATTTGGATCACATGATCACTTAGATGATTAGAGGGATGTCTATCTAAGTGGGAGTTCTTAAGTAATATGATTAATTGAACTTAAATTTATCATGAACTTAGTCCTGGTAGTATTTTGCAAATTATGTTGTAGATCAATAGCTCGCGTTGTTGCTTTCATATGTATATTTTGATATGTTCCTAGAGAAAACTGTGTTGAAAGATGTTAGTAGCAATAATGCGGATTAGATCCGTGATCTGAGGATTGTCCTCATTGCTGCACAGAAGAATTATGTCCTTGATGCACCGCTAGGTGACAGACCTATTGCAAGAGCAGATGCAGACGTTATGAACGTTTGGTTAGCTCAATATGATGACTACTTGATAGTTTAGTGCACCATGCTTAACGGCTTAGAATCGGGACTTCAAAGACGTTTTGAACATCATGGGCCATATGAGATGTTCCAGGAGTTGAAGTTAATATTTCAAGCAAATACCCGAGTTGAGAGATATGAAGTCTCCAACAAGTTCTATAGCTAAAAGATGGAAGAGAATTGCTCAACTAGTGAGCATGTGCTCAGATTGTCTGGGTACTACAATCGCTTGAATCAAGTGGGAGTTAATCTTCCAGATAAGATAGTGATTGACAGAGTTCTCTAGTCACCATCACCAAGATAGTAGAACTTCGTGATGAACTATAGTATGCAAAGGATGACGAAAACGATTCCCAAGCTCTTCGCGATATTGAAATCAATGAAGGTAGAAATCAAGAAAGAGCATCAAGTGTTGATGATTGACAAGACCACTAGTTTCAAGAAAAGGGCAAAGGGAAAGAAAGGGAACTTCAAGTAGAATGACAAGCAAGTTGTCACTCCCGCGAAGAAGCCCAAAGCTGGACCAAAGCCTGAAATTGAGTGCTTACACTGCAAAGAAAATGGTCACTGGAAACGGAAATGCCCTGAATATTTGGTGGATAAGAAGGATGGCAAAGTGAACAAGGGTATATTTGATATACATGTTATTGATGTGTAGCTTACTAGTGTTTATAGTAGCCCTTGGGTATTTGATACTTGTTCGGTTGATAAAAATTAGTAACTTGAAACAGGAGTTACATAATAAATAGAGACTAGTTGAGGGAAAGTGACGATGAGTGTTGGAAGTAGTTCCAAGATTGATATGATCATCATCACACACTCCCTATACTTTTGGGATTAGTGTTAAACCTAAATAAATGTTATTTGGCGTTTACGTTGAGCATGAATATGATTTGATCATGTTTATTGCAATACGGTTAATCATTTAAAGTCAGAGAATAATTGTTGTTCTGTTTACATGAATAAAACCTTCAATGGTCATACACCCAATGAAAATAGTTTGTTGGATCTCGATCATAGTGATACACATATTCATAAGATTGATGCCAAAAATGCAAAGTTAATAATGATAGTGCAACTTATTTGTGGCACTGCCATTTGGGTCATATCGGTGTAAAGCGCATGAAGAAACTCCATAAAGATGGATTTTCAGAATCACTTGGTTATGAATCATTTGATGCTTGCGAACCATGCCTTTTGGGCAAGATGACTAAAACTCCGTTTTCCAGAACAATGGAATGAGCTACTGACTTGTTGGAAATAATACATACCGATGTATGCAGTCCAATGAGTGTTGATGCTCATGGCAGGTATCGTTATTTTCTGACCTTCACAGATGATTTGAGCAGATATGAGTATATCAACTTAAAGAAGCACAAGTCTGAAACATTTGAAAAGTTCAAAGAATTTCATAAGTGAAGTGGAGAATCATCGTAACAAGAAAATAATGTTTCTACAATCTGATCATAGAGGAGAATATTTGAGTTATGAGTTTGGCCTTCATTTAAAACAATGTGGAATAATTTCACAGCTCACGCCACATGGAACACCACAGCGTAATGGTGTGTCCGAACATCATAACCGCACTTTATTAGATATGGTGCGATCTATGATGTATCTTACCGATTTACCACTACTGTTTTGGGGTTATGCATTAGAGATATCTGCATTCACTTTAAATAGGGTACCATCAACATCCGTTGAGATGACGCCTTATGAACTGTGGTTTGGCAAGAAACCAAAGTTGTCGTTTCTTAAAGTTTGGGGCTGCGATGCTTATGTGAAAAAGTTTCAACCTGATAAGCTCAAACCCAAATCAGAGATGTGCGTCTTCATAGAATACCCAAAGAAAACTGTTGGGTACACCTTCTATCACAGATCCGAAGGCAAGATATACGTTGCTAAAATGGATCCTTTTTAGAGAAGGAGTTTCTATCGAAAGAAGTGAGTGGGAGGAAAGTAGAGCTTG
The DNA here is from genome assembly GCF_018294505.1 of Triticum aestivum. NCBI lineage: Eukaryota > Viridiplantae > Streptophyta > Magnoliopsida > Poales > Poaceae > Triticum > Triticum aestivum. The sequence continues at coordinate 617,424,912 of NC_057813.1, forward strand.
ATAAGGTAACTGTACCTACTCCCTTGTTGGAAAGTAGTTCATCATAGAAATCAGTTTCAGTGATTCCTACACCAATTAGTGAGGAAGCTAATGATATTGATCATGAAACTTCAGATCAAGTTACTACCGAACCTCGTAGGTCAACCAGAGTAAGATTCGCACTAGGGTGGTATGGTAATCCTATTCTGGAGGTCATGTTACTTGACCATGACGAACCTACGAACTATGAGGAAGCGATGATGAGCCCAGATTCCACGAAATGGCTTGAGGCCATGAAATCTGAGATGGGATCCATGTATGAGAACAAAGTGAGGACTTTGGTGGAATTGCCCGATGATCGGCAAGCCATATTGTATAAATGGATCTTCAAGAGGAAAACAGACGCTGATAGTAGCGCTACTATCTACAAAGCTCGACTTGTCGTAATTTTTTTCCGACAAGTTCAAGGTGTTGAATACGATGAGATTCTCTCACTCGTATCGACACTGAAGTCTGTCCGAATCATGTTAGCAATTGCCACATTTTATGAAATATGGCAAATGGATGTCAAAACTGCATTCCTTAATGGATTTATTAAAGAAGAGTTGTATATGATGCAACCAGAAGGTTTTGTCAATCCTAAAGGTGCTAACAAAATGTGCAAGCTCCAGCGATCCATCTATGGATTGGTGCAAGCATCTCGGAGTTGGAATATACACTTTGATGAGTTGATCAAAGCATATGGTTTTATACAGACTTTTGGAGAAGCCTGTATTTAGAAGAAAGTGAGTGGGAGCTCTGTAGCATTTTCTAAAACTATATGTAGATGACATATTGTTGATTGGAAATTCTGGATAGCATAAAGGGATACTTGAATAAGAGTTTCTCAATGAAAGACCTCGATGAAGCTGCTTACATATTGGGCATCAAGATGTATAAGATAGATCAAGACGCTTGATAAGATTTTTTCAATGAGTACATACCTTGATAAGATTTTGAAGTAATTCAAAATGGAACAGTCAAAGAAGGAGTTCTTGTCTATGTTGCAAGGTGTGAAGTTGAGTAAGACTCAAAACCCGACCATGGCAGAAAATAGAAAGAATGAAAAGTCATTCCCTATGCCTCAGTCATAGGATCTATAAAGTATGCTATGCTGTGTACCAGACCTATTGTATACCTTGCTCTGAGTTTGGCAAGGGAGTACAATTTTGATCTAGGAGTAGATCACTGGACAACGGTCAAGAAAATCCTTAGTGAGGACTAAGGAAATATTTCTCGACTATGGAGGTGATAAAAGAGCCCGTCATAAAGAGTTACAACAGTGCAAGCTTTTACACTGATCCAGATGACTATAAGTCTAAATCTGGATACATATTGAAAGTGGGAGCAATTAGCTATAGTAGCTCCGTGCAGAGCATTGTAGACATAGAATATTTGCAAAATACATATGGCTCTGAATGTGACAGACCCGTTGACTAAACTTCTCTCACGAGCAAAACATGATCACACCTTAGTACTCTTTGGGTGTTAATCACATATCGATGTGAACTAGATTATTGACTCTAGTAAACCCTTTGGGCGCTGGTCACATGACGATGTGAACTATGGGTGTTAATCACATGCAGATGTGAATATTAGTGTTAAATCACATGGTGATGTGAACTAGATTATTGACTCTAGTGCAAGTGGGAGACTAAAGGAAATATGCCCTAGAGGCAATAATAAAGTTATTATTTATTTCCTTATTTCATGATAAATGTTTATTATTCATGCTAGAATTGTATTAACTGGAAAGATAATACATGTGTGAATACATAGACAAACATAGTGTCACTAGTATGCCTCTACTTGACTAGCTTGTTAATCAAAGATGGTTAAGTTTCCTCACCATAGACATGAGTTGTCATTTGATTAACGGGATCACATCATTAGGAGAATTATGTGATTGACCTGACCCATTCGGTTAGCTTAGCACTTGATCGTTTAGTATGTTGCCATTGCTTTCTTCATGACTTATACATGTTTCTATAACTATGAGATTATGCAACTCCCGTTTACTGGAGGAACACTTTATGTCCTACCAAACGTCACAACGTAACTGGGTGTTTATAAAGGAGCTCTACAGGTGTCTCCGAAGGTACATGTTGGGCTGACGCATTTCGAGATAAGGATTTGTCACTCCGATTGTCGGAGAGGTATCTCTGGGCCCTCTCGGTAATGCACATCACTATAAGCCTTGCAAGCAATGTAGCTAATGAGTTAGTTACGGAATGATGCATTACATAACGAGTGAAGAGACTTGCCGGTAACGAGATTGAACTAGGTATTGAGATACCGATGATCGAATCTCGGGCAAGTAACATACCGATGACAAAGGGAACAAAGTATGTTGTTATGCGGTTTGACCGATAAAGATCTTCGTAGAATATGTAGGAGCCAATATGAGCATCCAGGTTCCGCTATTGGTTATTGACCGGAGACATGTCTTGGTCATTTATACATAGTTCTCAAACCCGTAGGGTCCGCACGCTTAAAGTTAGATGACGGTTATGTTATGAGTTTATGTGTTTTGATATACCGAAGGAGTTTGGAGTCCCGGATGAGATCGGGGACATGACGAGGAGTCTCGAAATTGTCAAGACATAAAGGTTGATATATTGGACGACTATATTCGGACATCGGAAAGGTTCCGAGTGATTCGGGTATTTTTCAGAGTACCGGAGAGTTATGGGAATTTGTATTGGGCCTTAATGGGCCATACGGGAAAGGAGAGAAAGGCCCCAAAGGGTGGCCACACCATTCCCCATGGACTAGTCCGAATTGGACTAGGGAGGGGGGGGGGGTGCCCCCTTCCTTCCTTCTCCTTCTCCCTTCCCTTCTCGTACTACTCCCACAAGGAAAGGAGGAGTCCTACCCTACTCCCGGTGGGAGTAGGACTCCCCCCTTGGCGCGCCCTCCTCCTAGGCCGGCCGCCTCCCCCTTGCTCCTTTATATACGGGGGCATGGGGGCACCTCTAGACACAACAATTGATCCTTGAGATCTATTAGCCGTGTGCGGTGCCCCCCTCCACCATATTCCACCTCGATAATATTGTAGCGGTGCTTAGGCGAAGCCCTGCGTCAGTAGAACATCATCATCGTCACCATGCCTTTGTGCTGACGGAACTCTCCCTCGAAGCTCGGCTGGATCAGAGTTCGAGGGACGTCATCGAGCTGAATTTGTGCTGAACTCGGAGGTGCCGTGCGTTCGGTACTTGATCGGTCGGATCGTGAAGACGTACGACTACATCAACCGCGTTGTGCTAACGCTTCCGCTTTCGGTCTACGAGGGTACATGGACAACACTCTCCCCTCTCATTGCTATACATCACCATGATCTTGCGTGTGCGTAGGAATTTTTTTCGAAATTACTACGTTCCCCAACAAGGCCTCCGTGGCAGCACAGCCGGCCACGAGAGGCAAGAGCAGGTGGCACGGCCGGCGCTGTTTTGGGCGGTGATAACCCACAAGTATAGGGTATCGCAACAGTTTTCGAGAGTAGAGTATTCAACCCAAATTTATTGATTCGACACAAGGGGAGCCAAAGAATATTCTCAAGTATTAGCAGTTGAGTTGTCAATTCAACCACGCCTGGATAACTTAGTATCTGCAGCAAAGTATTTAGTAGCAAAGTAGTATGGAAGTAATGGTAACAGTATAAAAAGTAACAGTAGTAGTTTTGTAGTAATTGTAACAGTAGCAGCGGTAAAGTGAATAAGCAAAGAGCAATATGTGAAAAGCTCGTAGGCATTGGATCAGTGATGGATAATTATGTCAGATGCGATTCCTCATGTAATAGTTATAACATAGGGTGACACAGAACTAGCTCCAGTTCATCAATGTAATGTAGGCATGTATTCCGAATATAGTCATACGTGCTTATGGAAAAGAACTTGCATGACATCTTTTTTCCTACCCTCCCGTGGCAGCCGGGTCCTAATGGAAACTAAGGGATATTAAGGCCTCCTTTTAATAGAGTACCGGACCAAAGCATTAACACTTAGCGAATACATGAACTCCTCAAACTACGATCTTCACCGAGAAGTATCCCGATTATTGTCACTTCGGGGTTGTTGGATCATAACACATAATAGGTGACTATAGACTTGCAAGATAGGATCAAGAACTCACATATATTCATGAAAACATAATAGGTTCAGATCTGAAATGATGGCACTCGGGCCCTAGTGACAAGCATTAAGCATAACAAAGTCATAGCAACATCAATCTCAGAACATAGTGGATACTAGGGATCAAACCCTAAACAAAACTAACTTGATTACATGGTATATCTCATCCAACCCATCACCGTCCAGCAAGCTGTGACGCCCGGATAGTTAAGCTACAGTGAACCTCCGCTAATGATGCCACGTCACCTCGGATTACTGTTTATAAACTCGCGCCAGTTCGAAACCTAGTTCAACTTTAAAAATTAAGCAAACAATAAAAGTTTTCAAATCTTAAAACTAAAATGTTCGGGGTGAACCAAATATTACATAGGTAATTATGATGGAGAAACCATACCTTTATAAGATAGTTAAATACTATAAGATAATTGAAACAGTAGTGAAAACTATTATTTATATACTTTTAAATATTAATTAATTACGAAACTAATTTAGCTTGGGTAGCAAGCTAATGTGGCAGTGGCATATTTGTTAACAGTAAATTAGGCGCCATTATAGTATTTTACAAAAACAAAAATAAATGGAAACTAAAAGAAAACATAAAAGAAAATAAAGAAAAAAAGGAAAATAAATAAAAGAAAGAAACTAACAAAAAAAAAGAGGGAGCCTCCTCCCACGGCCCACTGGCCCAGATGGCCTCGGTACCAAACAGGCCGGCCCAGCCAGTGCCTACCTCACCCCCTGGGGCGACCGAACCCTAGCGGTTCCTCCCCACTCGCACCCACTCACTCCCCCCTCGATCCACTCCTCCCTCTCTCCTCCCACTGGATCGGGCCGATGCCCCGCGCCCCCCCACGACGCCGGCGCCCCGTCCCCATCGCCAACCACCGCCGCCCCCGACGCCTTACACCCGCGCCGCCGCCGAACCTCACCGGACGTCATCGCCCCTCTCCTTCGCCCATTCGTTCTAGATCGGGACCATGCCTCCCCGACGGCGCGACGTCGCCGGATCACTAAGGCCACCTCGCCCCGCCGTACTCGGCCGCGGTCGTCGCTGCTTCCGGCGAGCCGCCCCGCGCCATCGCCACCAACAGGCCCCCCTTGCTGGCCCGCATCGTTCTAGATCGAGGCAACCGCCTCGACCTCGTCGCCGGACCACCGCGTCGCCGCCCGTCGCCGCCTAGTCCTCCACCTCCCCGACGGACGCCTTCCCCGAGCTCCTCCCCGCCGGCGCCATCGCGCCTCACCGCCGAACTTCCCTACAACGGGGGTGAGAACCCCATCCCCCTGCTACCCTCTTCCCCCGTTCCGCTGCTGACCCCTGGCCACCTCTGGCGCCGGCCCGCGCCCGCGCTGGCCGCCGTGGCCTCGCCGCCGCCGGGCACAGCCCTGGCCGGCCTCGTCTGCCCTCGCGTGGTGGGCGCCTGGGTGCGCCCCGCACCCACACGCCCGTAACTGCCCGCACACTCACGGGGCTCCGCCCCAGCAACCACGCCCGAGCCCGATAGGCCCCTCTGGGCCCATGACAAACGGGGCCCACGCCGTAGAACAAGAATTAAAAAAAAGATTTAGAAAAATAAAAATAAAAATAAATAATTAAAATATTAGTAAATTAATTAAAGAATTAATTAACTTAATTAATCCTGATTAGACTAATTAATCATTTAATTAACCTGACTAATCTACTAATTAGATTAATTAATTTAGTTAGTTAGTTATCAGTCAATGACATGCGGGACCCACCGCCAGGTTGACCAGTCAACCCTGTTGACTGCTGACATCAGCATGACATCATGCTGATGTCATTAATCTATTTTTCGAATTAATTTAAATAATTAATTAAATTCCAGGAATTAATAAAATCTTTAGAGAATCATATCTTTTAATCCGTAACTTGGATTAAATTATTTTCAACATGAAAGTTGCTCAGAACGACGAGACGAATCCGGATACGCAGCCCGTTCGTCCACCACACCCCCCTAACTTATCAAACACGCAACTTTTCCCCTCCGGTTCATCTGTCCAAAAACGCAAAACACCGGGGATACTTTCCCGGATGTTTCCCCCTTTCGCCGGTATCACATAATACCGTGTTAGGACATACCTAGCACCGCGTATTGCCGCGTCTTGCTTTGTGTTGCATTTGATTGCTCTGTTATTTATTGTGTTCCCCCTCCGTTACTCCTTTCCGGTAGACTCCGAGACCGCTGCCGATGTCCGTGTGTTCGACTACATCGAAGATGACCCCTCCTTGCCAGAGCAACCAGGCAAGCCCCCCCTTTGATCACCAGATATCGCCTACTCTTCTCTATACTGCTTGCATTAGAGTAGTGTAGCATGTTACTGCTTTCAGTTAATCCTATACTGCTGCATAGCCTGTCCTTGCTACTATTGTTGTTACCTTTATCTGCTATCCTACTGCTTAGTATAGGATGCTAGTGTTCCATCAGTGGCCCTACATTCTTGTCCGTCTGCCATGCTATACTACTGGGCTGTGATCACTTCGGGAGGTGATCACGGGCATATACTATATACTTTACACTATTACATTACCTGTGGTACTGTTCAGAGATGGGGGCTGAAAGGACAGGTGGCTCCATCCCGGTAGAGGTGGGCCTAGGTTCCCGACGGCCCCCGACTGTTACTTTGTGGCGGAGTGACAGGGCAGGTTGAGACCACCTAGGAGAGAGGTGGGCCTGGCCCTGTTCGGCATTCGCGGATATTTAACATGCTTAACGAGATCTTGGTATTTGATCTGAGTTGGCTACGAGCCTATACGCACTAACCATCTACGTGGGAGTAGTTATGGGTATCCCGGCGTCGTGGTATCAGCCGAAGCACTTCAGACGTCAGCGATGGAGCGGCGCGCGCCGGATTGGACTGGAACGCCTGGTAGGCTAGGTCTGCTTCCGGCCGCCCTCGCAACGTGCAGGTGTGCTATGGGCGATGGGCCCAGACCCCTGTGCGCTTAGGTCTAGACCGGCGTGCTGGCCTCTCTGTTGTGCCTAGGTGGGGCTGCGACGTGTTGATCTTCCGAGGCCGGGCATGACCCAGGAAAGTGTGTCCGGCCAAATGGGATCAAGCGTGTTGGGCTATGTGGTGCACCCCTGCAGGGAAGTTAATCTATTCGAATAGCCATGATCTTCGGTAACAGGACGACTTGGAGTTGTACCTTGACCTTATGACAACTAGAACCGGATACTTAATAAAACACACCCTTCCAAGTTCCACAGACAACCCGGTGATCGCTTTTCTACAGGGCGACGAGGAGAGGATCGCCGGGTAGGTTTATGCTATGCGATGCTACTTGGAGATGCTACTTGGAGATGCTACTTGGAGGACGTCAATCTACTCTCTTCTACATGCTGCAAGACGGAGGCTGCCAGAAGCGTAGTCTTCGACAGGATTAGCTATCCCCCTTTTATTCTGGCATTCTGCAGTTCAGTCCACTGATATGGCCTCCTTACACATATACCCATGCATATGTAGTGTAGTTCCTTGCTTGCGAGTACTTTGGATGAGTACTCACGGTTGCTTTCTCCCCCCTTTTTCCCCTTTCCTTTCTTTCTAGTTGTCGCAACCAGATGCTGGAGTCTAGGAGCCGGGAGCCAGCGTCGACGATGACTACTACATTGGAGGTGCCTACTACTACGTGCAGGCTGACGACGACGATCAGGAGTAGTTAGGAGGATCCCAGGCAGGAGGCCTGCGCCTCTTTCGATCTGTATCCCAGTTTGTGCTAGCCTTCTTAAGGCAAACTTGTTTAACTTATGTCTGTACTCAGATATTGTTGCTTCCGCTGACTCGTCTATGATCGAGCACTTGTATTCGAGCCCTCGAGGCCCCTGGCTTGTATTATGATGCTTGTATGACTTCTTTTATTTGTTGAGTTGTGTTGTGATATCTTCCCGTGAGTCCCTGATCTTGATCGTACACATTTGCGTGCATGATTAGTGTACGATTGAATCGGGGGCGTCACAAGTTGGTATCAGAGCCGACTGCCTGTAGGAATCCCCCTTCCAACTCCTTGGCCGAAGTTGAGTCTAGACTTTACAAAACTTTTACTGACATGGCTGTGCGGCCCATGGGCCCACGTCGCCATTGGGTGGTATTAGGATCTTTTACTCCTTGTCTATACTCTGGGACTCTGATCTCTCTTCTATTCGGGTTAAATGGATTTTGCTAAATCTAACATTAGGATCTCGTTATCACTTTCACCCGGAGAGCCCCTTATTATTGATGATCGTCTGCTGCACGTGAAGACCCTGAAGATACTCTCCGCTGTAACCCGAGAATTTGTGTCCGTTGCTTTTGCAATTCCCTACCACCAAAATATCCCTATGGATAAATACATACATCTGTCGTTCTTACTTTTGTTCCCAGTTGATCTTGTCATTGGAAGATACCCTGAAATTCTCTCTATTGATCCGAGAATACTTTGTGCCTACTGCCTTGCAGTTCCTTTCCACCTGAATACCCCTACGGATAGTTTCTCGCCCTTATCGAGTATCCACTCATCCCCAGTTGTTCATGTGTTTCACAATGGTCTTTGAAATACTATTCGATCCTCCAAAATTCCTCAGTAGCTTATTGCTCTGCAATACTTGTCTGCTTGCATTATGGATGCTTTCCATATGTCTGGCAATATTCGTTAGTATCCTTAGACACCGTCATTTTAATCCTATTGATTCAACATGTGTGTGAATGCACACAATCATCAATCGACCCTTCTAAATTATCTTTCCGACTCAGACGTCATTCTGAACATGAGCTGGTTCTGGACCAAACTATTTGTCGTCAATTGTGCCTCTGGTCTATCCGACTTATCCATCCTTGATCAGAGTGTCTGCCTCTGATCCCTTGTTTTGGAAATCATAATTCCTTTGTTATCTAAGCATCGAATTATTCAGATGTTCTATAATCTGATGCCCGTGCAATCTTTCTTCCTCTGATTGAGTACAGATACTCACATCAGCTCCGTTGTGGATCGCCCGATCCATTGTTGGATTTCATCCGACATCGTCCTTCATATTCAATAACCTTCTGAGCCTTTCCACGGGTGTATATTGCCTTTGGTAAATTGTATCCTCTGCTTGGCCAACCATGCTCTGCTTTCGAGCTTGTGTTATTTACTCTTGAAACTTGTGGTATATGTTTCTAAGAAGCCATTAAGGGTTGAACATATGCTTTCTCTAGACCGTGTGAACCCGAAAGTTTTCACGAGGCATACTCTTTTGGTGCTTCGCCAGATAAAATTTCAACACTGCAACTTAATCAAACGCGAGAAGTGGATGAAAGGTTATGCATTGGAGAAGTGGGAGTCGACCTTGAACTTTGTGTTCATGCCCATGGACCTGATGTACCTCTTCTCATCGAAGCTTCTTTTAAAATTAATTATTCCCTTGATATAAGTTCATCTTATATCTGGGGTATGGCCTTTTACAATCGTGGTTCCGACCATGTTCTCCTTTAAATACCATTTTCGATGCAAGTGTAAGCACTTGTCTTCTGTGGATCAATACCCCGGTACAACCTCTACTTTGATCTGTCGTCGAGTATTACCCCATGGTATCTCGAGATTATCTTGGGACTGCATAACTTTTTATGAGTTCTTCATCAAGTGCTACCTTCCCACTGATTCCAATTTTTCGCGGGCTCTGAGTTATACACTCAAAGACACCGATAACTGAACCGAGTCCGCACTACGGTTCAACAACTCTTCAGTAAGCTTCTATAAATACGAGTTTGTACCCGATCACGCCATTCCTAGCCTGTTTGGCTATATCATTGTCGTGATGATTTTAACTGTGCTACCCGGTCCTTCTTCTCGGAGCACAATTTTTGACGATGAACTAACCTTACGTCGATCCTCATCGTCATATCATTTCGCCTTGAACAACAAGCTTGGTTACGAGTTTGTGTCGTACCCTTGGTTCCAATAACCTTTCACTTCATCATGACTTTGACTTGATGTCGTTGCCGATCGATTACATCTTCATGAACTCTCGCGACAAAGGTGTCGTGATCATCAACATTCTGAGCTCATCCAGGATATCAATTGAATTCATGATGAGAAATACCATCTTTGCCCTCGATGAATTGTATTATCATCGACCACTTTATTGCCTTCCCACCAACACAAGCTTGTTCATGCTTGGTGTTATACCTTGAGTTCCTTGCTACCCAGCATTTGATCTTCCTTACCTCAAAAGTATTACCATCTATTTTTGTTAAGAATGTGGTGGGAATTTCACCACCTCTTAAGAATTCTTGATATCAAAATGCTTCTTGCCATCTTCGTTCATTTCTTGGTCCCCGTGTTAATTCCAACAAGTGAACGGTGTTGTTTGGATTCTTTCCTTCTAGCAACCCTATTTCTTTGAAGTTAATGGTCGAAAGTTCATTCTTAGGCTATTGATTATTGAATCACCATTCTGACATTGGTCGTGCAACCCAACCCATATTTCGGGCACACCTTTCAACCAATGTTTAATTGGGTATGTTCTCCTTGAGTATACCTCATTATATTATCTGATCTGACAAATGTTATTTCCTTGTTCACATAATTGTGGAAATCCATCTTTTGAAAATCTCAATGGGTTGTCGCTGAGTCCATCAGCCACCTCCTCATCCTCAACTTGGTTTAATGATGAACTATTGCTTTAAGAACCCGCTCCCATAGTTCATTTCCCGAGAATCTTACAATGTCATTTCGTCGATTTGTGTTGCGCCTTTTCTTCTCGGACATCCTGAGTCTGAGGCATCATGACACCAATTGGGTCTGAATCTCGGTCAGATATGATGGTTGGGACAACTTTCCAAGAGTTATGATGTTGGTCCTTTCATGACCCGGTAACATGATGTCATGCCTAGCACCCCCCCTGGGTGGAGGACCTATTGTTGTAGTATCCTTTTTAGCAAGTTTAGCCATTCTTCCATGAGGAAATTGTAAGACTTATTCTATAAGTTGCTCCTGACGGATCCTTTGTGTATCCAAAGTCCGACCTTTGCTTGAAGACCATGTCAATGCTATCTCGAAGTATGTCTGTGGTACTCCGATCTTCAATAAGAACATTTGAAGCACGATGCTAAATTTTATTTATCATTTATCCTAACACCGTTGTATGGGTAATGTCATGATATTTCTCTCCCCTTTCCTGAAGGGTTTTCTACGTTATATCCTATCATGGATATCATGCTCTGCTTGTCCTTGGGAAGGATTTACCCCTGAAAGATGTGTTTAAACACATTTTCCTTTCCATTGTTCTGTTTAAACATAATAATCACTTTTCCTTTCCCTTGGTTTGTTTAAACCTTCTTGTGATCTATATAATATAAGCAGTAATATCCCTGCTCATGTAAACACCTCGGTGTACCATCTTGTTTGGTGTAACCCTGTTACTATTGTTGATGACATTCCGGTAGCCACCGATGGACGAGAACTTTGCCTATTGGTCCGCCTCGTTCAACGAGCAGGAAATGGTTCTCTTCGTCCCTCGCCCTTGGTATCGATGTTGTTGCCGACATATCTGACAGGCTACCCTTTGACATGCCTTACTATCATGACCGTGCAAAATGTCGGCCCCCTTCCTACTTTCAACCACATGATGGGCCCATAACCCATAGTTCCACAGGATCGGAACCTGACTCTCCTGCACCCCCTCTTCCCAAGGTTGTTCCTCGCGTGCGGCCTCGTATGTAATTCACGGGCCACCGTCCCAAGTGATCTAGCAGACGCAATACTCAATCTCATTGCTCTGGACCCCTTTCGCATGTTGTTTCAGACATCGAACAATGGCCTATCCGTTTGAAACTTCTCATGGTACCTTCTTACTTTACTCTCGATATTTTCTTAAGTTCAATTCGAGAGTTACTTCCTACCCCATTCCCTGAGTTATGTACCAGATAGTCAACCTGGTAAGGCCCGCCCTTCCCGAGTCTTCCCCCATATCCTTTTCATAAGTACGATGAAGATCCCGAAGAAAGGATGATGACTTCATCATTTTGACCTGAAGCAGAAGTATGAAGGCATCAATATATTGAATTGACCTCTTCGAGAAGAGCAAGCCAGGATGAGAAGACCCGCTATATTCGTTACCAAACCTTCCCCCCTTACTCCCCTCTTAAATCTCAGGACGAGATTTCTTGTAGTGGAGGAGAATTGTGACGCCCGGATAGTTAAGCTACAGTGAACCTCCGCTAATGATGCCACGTCACCTCGGATTACTGTTTATAAACTCGCGCCAGTTCGAAACCTAGTTCAACTTTAAAAATTAAGCAAACAATAAAAGTTTTCAAATCTTAAAACTAAAATGTTCGGGGTGAACCAAATATTACATAGGTAATTATGATGGAGAAACCATACCTTTATAAGATAGTTAAATACTATAAGATAATTGAAACAGTAGTGAAAACTATTATTTATATACTTTTAAATATTAATTAATTATGAAACTAATTTAGCTTGGGTAGCAAGCTAATGTGGCAGTGGCATATTTGTTAACAGCAAATTAGGCGCCATTATAGTATTTTACAAAAACAAAAATAAATGGAAACTAAAAGAAAACATAAAAGAAAATAAAGAAAAAAAGGAAAATAAATAAAAGAAAGAAACTAACAAAAAAAAGAGGGAGCCCCCTCCCACGGCCCACTGGCCCAGATGGCCTCGGTACCAAACAGGCCGGCCCAGCCAGCGCCTACCTCACCCCCTGGGGCGACCGAACCCTAGCGGTTCCTCCCCACTCGCACCCACTCACTCCCCCCTCGATCCACTCCTCCCTCTCTCCTCCCACTGGATCGGGCCGATGCCCCGCGCCCCCCCACGACGCCGGCGCCCCGTCCCCATCGCCAACCACCGCCGCCCCCGACGCCTTACACCCGCGCCGCCGCCGAACCTCACCGGACGTCATCGCCCCTCTCCTTCGCCCATTCGTTCTAGATCGGGACCATGCCTCCCCGACGGCGCGACGTCGCCGGATCACTGAGGCCACCTCGCCCCGCCGTACCCGGCCGCGGTCGTCGCTGCTTCCGGCGAGCCGCCCCGCGCCATCGCCACCAACGGGCCCCCCTTGCTGGCCCGCATCGTTCTAGATCGAGGCAACCGCCTCGACCTCGTCGCCGGACCACCGCGTCGCCGCCCGTCGCCGCCTAGTCCTCCACCTCCCCGACGGACGCCTTCCCCGACCTCCTCCCCGCCGGCGCCATCGCGCCTCACCGCCGAACTTCCCTACAACGGGGGTGAGAACCCCATCCCCCTGCTACCCTCTTCCCCCGTTCCGCTGCTGACCCCTGGCCGCCTCTGGCGCCGGCCCGCGCCCGCGCTGCCCGCCCTGGCCTCGCCGCCGCCGGGCACAGCCCTGGCCGGCCTCGTCTCCCCTCGCGTGGTGGGCGCCTGGGTGCGCCCCGCACCCACACGCCCGTAACTGCCTGCACACTCACGGGGCTCCGCCCCAGCAACCACGCCCGAGCCCGATAGGCCCCTCTGGGCCCATGACAAACGGGGCCCACGCCCTAGAACAAGAATTAAAAAAAAGATTTAAAAAAATAAAAATAAAAATAAATAATTAAAATATTAGTAAATTAATTAAAGAATTAATTAACTTAATTAATCCTGATTAGACTAATTAATCATTTAATTAACCTGACTAATCTACTAATTAGATTAATTAATTTAGTTAGTTAGTTATTAGTCAATGACATGCGGGACCCACCGTCAGGTTGACCAGTCAACCCTGTTGACTGCTGACATCAGCATGACATCATGCTGATGTCATTAATCTATTTTTCGAATTAATTTAAATAATTAATTAAATTCCAGGAATTAATAAAATCTTTAGAAAATCATATCTTTTAATCCGTAACTCGAATTAAATTATTTTCAACATGAAAGTTGCTCAGAACGATGAGACGAATCCGGATACGCAGCCCGTTCATCCACCACACCCCCCTAACTTATCAAACACGCAACTTTTCCCCTCCGGTTCATCTGTCCAAAAACGCAAAACACCGGGGATACTTTCCCGGATGTTTCCCCCTTTCGCCGGTATCACATAATACCGTGTTAGGACATACCTAGCACCGCGTATTGCCGCGTCTTGCTTTGTGTTGCATTTGATTGCTCTGTTATTTATTGTGTTCCCCCTCCGTTACTCCTTTCCGGTAGACTCCGAGACCGCTGCCGATGTCCGTGTGTTCGACTACATCGAAGATGACCCCTCCTTGCCAGAGCAACCAGGCAAGCCCCCCCTTTGATCACCAGATATCGCCTACTCTTCTCTATACTGCTTGCATTAGAGTAGTGTAGCATGTTACTGCTTTCAGTTAATCCTATACTGCTGCATAGCCTGTCCTTGCTACTATTGTTGTTACCTTTATCTGCTATCCTACTGCTTAGTATAGGATGCTAGTGTTCCATCAGTGGCCCTACATTCTTGTCCGTCTGCCATGCTATACTACTGGGCTGTGATCACTTCGGGAGGTGATCACGGGCATATACTATATACTTTACACTATTACATTACCTGTGGTACTGTTCAGAGATGGGGGCTGAAAGGACAGGTGGCTCCATCCCGGTAGAGGTGGGCCTAGGTTCCCGACGGCCCCCGACTGTTACTTTGTGGCGGAGCGAGGGCAGCTTGAGACCACCTAGGAGAGAGGTGGGCCTGGCCCTGTTCGGCGTTCACGGATATTTAACACGCTTAACGAGATCTTGGTATTTGATCTGAGTTGGCTACGAGCCTATACGCACTAACCATCTACGTGGGAGTAGTTATGGGTATCCCGGCGTCGTGGTATCAGCCGAAGCACTTCAGACGTCAGCGACGGAGCGGCGCGCGCCGGATTGGACTGGAACGCCTGCTAGGCTAGGTCTGCTTCTGGCCGCCCTCGCAACGTGCAGGTGTGCTATGGGCGATGGGCCCAGACCCCTGTGCGCTTAGGTCTAGACCGGCATGCTGGCCTCTCTGTTGTGCCTAGGTGGGGCTGCGACGTGTTGATCTTCCGAGGCCGGGCATGACCCAGGAAAGTGTGTCCGGCCAAATGGGATCAAGCGTGTTGGGCTATGTGGTGCACCCCTGCAGGGAAGTTAATCTATTCGAATAGCCATGATCTTCGGTAACAGGACGACTTGGAGTTGTACCTTGACCTTATGACAACTAGAACCGGATACTTAATAAAACACACCCTTCCAAGTTCCACAGACAACCCGGTGATCGCTTTTCTACAGGGCGACGAGGAGAGGATCGCCGGGTAGGTTTATGCTATGCGATGCTACTTGGAGATGCTACTTGGAGATGCTACTTGGAGGACGTCAATCTACTCTCTTCTACATGCTGCAAGACGGAGGCTGCCAGAAGCGTAGTCTTCGACAGGATTAGCTATCCCCCTTTTATTCTGGCATTCTGCAGTTCAGTCCACTGATATGGCCTCCTTACACATATACCCATGCATATGTAGTGTAGTTCCTTGCTTGCGAGTACTTTGGATGAGTACTCACGGTTGCTTTCTCCCCCCTTTTTCCCCTTTCCTTTCTTTCTGGTTGTCGCAACCAGATGCTGGAGTCCAGGAGCCGGGAGCCAGCGTCGACGACGACTACTACATTGGAGGTGCCTACTACTACGTGCAGGCTGACGACGACGATCAGGAGTAGTTAGGAGGATCCCAGGCAGGAGGCCTGCGCCTCTTTCGATCTGTATCCCAGTTTGTGCTAGCCTTCTTAAGGCAAACTTGTTTAACTTATGTCTGTACTCAGATATTGTTGCTTCCGCTGACTCGTCTATGATCGAGCACTTGTATTCGAGCCCTCGAGGCCCCTGGCTTGTATTATGATGCTTGTATGACTTCTTTTATTTGTAGAGTTGTGTTGTGATATCTTCCCGTGAGTCCCTGATCTTGATCGTACACATTTGCGTGCATGATTAGTGTACGATTGAATCGGGGGCGTCACACAAGCCTACGATGGAATTACTCACACACGGCGGTGAGCATCATGAAATTGGTGATGGAGGATGGTTGATGATGACGACGACGATGAATCCCCCTCTCTGGAGCCCCGAATGGACTCCAGATCAGCCCTCCCGAGAGAGTTTAGGGCTTGGCGGCGGCTCCGTATCATAAAACGTGATGAATCTTTCTCTCTGATTTTTTCTCCGCAAACATGAATATATGGAGTTGGAGTTGAGGTCGGTGGAGCTTCAGGGGGCCCATGAGGCAGGGGGGCGCGCCTTGGGGGGGGGGGCACCCTCGTGGATAGGGTGTGAGCCCCCTGGTGCTGATTCTTTCGCCAGTATTTTTATTAATTCCAAAAAGTTGCTCCGTGGATTTTCAGGTCATTACGAGAACTTTTATTTCTGCACAAAAATAACACCAAGGCAGTTCTGCTGAAAACAGCGTCAGTCCGGGTTAGTTCCATTCAAATCATGCAAGTTAGAGTCCAAAACAAGGGCAAAAGTGTTTGGAAAAGTAGATACGACGGAGACGTATCAACTCCCCCAAGCTTAAACCTTTGCTTGTCCTCAAGCAATTCAGTTGACAAACTGAAAGTGATAAAGAAAAACTTTTACAAACTCTGTTGGATCTTGTTGTTGTAAATATGTAAAGCCAGCATTCAAGTTTTCAGCAAAGGTTATGAACTAACCATATTCACAATAACACTTAGGTATCATGTTTACTCATATAAATGGCATAATCAACTAGCGAGCAATAATAATAAAACTCGGATGACAACACTTTCTCAAAATAATCATAATATGATATAACAAGATGGTATCTCGCTAGCTCTTTGTGAGACCGCAAAACATAAATGCAGAGCACCTTTAAAGATCAAGGACTGACTAAACATTGCAATTCATGGTAAAAGAGATCCAGTCATAGTCATACCCAATATAAATTAATAGTAATGCATGCAAGTGACAGTGGTTCTCTCTAGCGGGTGCTTTTTTATAAGAGGGTGATGACTCAACATAAAAGTAAATAGATAGGCCCTTCGCAGAGGGAAGCATGGATTTGTAGAGGTGCCAGAGCTTGATTTTTAAATAGAGATAAATAGTATTATGAGCGGTATACTTTCACTGTCAACATAAAAACTTAGAGATCTCGATATCTTCCATGCTACACACATTATAGGCGGTTCCCAAACACAATGGTAAAGTTTATACTCCCCCGCCACCAACAAGCATCAATCCATGGCTTGCCCGAAACAACGGGTGCCTCCAACTAACAATAATCCTGGGGGAGTTTTGTTTGCAATTATTTTGATTTGATTTGAGCATGGGACTGGGCATCCCGGTGACCAGCCATTTTCTCGTGAATGAGGAGCGGATTCCACTCCTCTTGAGAATAACCCGCCTAACATGGAAGATACAGACATCCCTAGTTGATACATGAGCTATTCGAGCATACAAAACAAAATTTCATTTGAAGGTTTGGAGTTTGGCACACATAAATTTACTTGGAACGGCAGGTAGATACCGCATAAAGAAAGGTATGGTGGAATAATGTGGAATAAGTTTGGGGTTTATATGGAGTTTGGATGCACAAGCAGTATTCCTGCTTAGTATAGGTGAAGGCTAGAAAGAGACTGGGAAGCGACCAATTAGAGAGTGACAACATTCATGAACATGCATTAAAATTAATCAACACGGGGTGCAAGCATGAGTAGGATATAATCCACCATGAACATAAATATCGTGAAGGCTATGTTGATTTTGTTTCAACTACATGCGTGATCATGTGCCAAGTCAAGTCACTCAAATCATTCAAAGGAGGATACCACCCTATCATACCACATCACAACCATTTTAATAGCATGTTGGCACGCAAGGTAAACCATTATAAGCTCCTAGCTAATTAAGCATGGCATAAGCAACTATAATCTCTAGTTGTCATTGCAAATATGTTTATTCATAATAGGCTGAATCAGGAACGATGAACTAATCATATTTACAAAAACAAGAGAGGTCAAGTTCATACCAGCTTCTCTCATCTCAATCAGTCCATCATATATCGTCATTATTGCCTTTCACTTGCATGACCGAACGGTGTGGATAATAATAATAGTGCACGTGCATTGGACTAAGCTGGAATCTGCAAGCATTCAATTCCAAGGAGAAGACAAGGTAATATGGGTTCTTGGTTAACTCACAATAATGCATATGAGAGCCACTCAACATTTTCATTATGGTCTTCTCCTCTCGACCCCCAAAAAAAGAACTAAAACTATTTACACGGAAAAGCTCCCAACAAGCAAAAGAAGAACGAGAAATCTTTTTGGGTTTTCTTTTATTTACTACTACAAGCATGGAAAGTAAACTAGCTAAAAGCTTACAACTAATATTTTTGGTATTTCTTAAGGTTATTCAAACACAAAAGAAGAAAGCAAGAAAAAGAAATTAAACTAGCATGGATAGTTCAATGAAAAAGTATGAGCACTAACAACTAGAATGAGTGTGTGAACATAAATGTAATGTCGGTGAGAAATACGTACTTCCCCAAGCTTAGGCTTTTGGCCTAAGTTGGTCTATGCCCATGGATGGCCTGGCGGATATCCGAAATTGTAACTGGGGTCGTACTGAGATGTAGCAGCCATTACCTCTCAAGCTGCAACCTAGAGGCGAGCTGCCTCCGTCCTCCTCTCATACTCGTTTGCCTCCTCCCTGGTGATAACATATCTTCCTTTTGCCTGACAGTCAAAGAAGGCAGGAGCAGGGAGAGTAATATGGACAGCGCGACGTCTGTCAAAGATTAGTCGATACTGGAGGATTTGATCATTCATCTCAAGAAAATGATGATTAACCATGGCATTATAATCTAAATAAGCGAGAGGCAACTCCCTATCATTTTCATGTGCAGGTATACCAAGATAATTAGCCACACGGATTGCATAAATTCCTCCAGATAAATCTCCATCTAAACCATTATTATGCAACCTACGTGCAACAATTGCCCCCAAGTTATATTGTTTATCACCTAATACAACACTCTTGAGAACACAAAGATCCGGAACACACATGTGACAAGCTTCATCTTTACCGTTAATGCATCTACCTATGAAGAGAGCAAAATAATGTATAGCCGGAAAATGAATGCTCCCTATGGACTATGGTAGCTTGTGCTATTTCTATGGATTCTCCCACAATGATACTAGCAAGAAAGTCTTCATATTCAGATTTACGAGGTTCATTGACACTGCCCCACTGTGGGAGTTTACAAGCAATAGTAAAATCTTATAAGTCCATGGTATATGATTTATCATAAAGATCAAATAGGACAGTGTGAGAATTGCGTGAAGATTTAAATTTGAACCTTCTCACAAAGGAGTCAGTTAAATGGTAGTATTCAGGGCACTTATCTTGCATGAAGTCCTCAAGATCAGCATTACGCACATATGTATCAAATTCATCCTTGATGCCCGCTTTGACCATAAACTCCTCTGACGGCCATTCACAAGGCCGCACATAAGCTTCCCTTTATGGTTCATCGTCCTGCTCACGTATTGCGAGCCTGGGTGCTTGCTTCCTTGAGGAACCACCTTGGTACATTTTCCTAGACATATTTCTTCCTCTGAAAAATTTCTGAAAATTTTAGTAACTCAAAATAAAAGTGGACCAAACTCAACAAAATTGATAGCAACTACTCCCACAAGTGCTTAGAGACTATATCATGCATTAGAACTACTTTGGACCATATAAATTTGACATGCAAGCTCAAGAACAGGGTCACCTAGGCAGCAAAAAATTGCACCGAATAAAGCACAAAAACAAAAACTAATTGGACCATTGGAGGAGTCACATACCAAAGAACAATCCCCCAAAGCAGTTTTGTGAATGGAGCTTTGAGAAAGGAGATCAAAAATGGTAGGAAAATGAGCTAGAACTCGTGCTTGAGCTGGATAGTGAATTTTTTGGGAGGAAGAAGAATAGCATGGGTGCAGGAATAAGTGGAGGGGGCCACTGTGGGCCCACGAGGCAGGGGCGTGCCCAGGGGTGTAGGGCGCGCCCCTGACCCTCGTGGCTAGGTGCCAGCTCCTCCTACTGTGTTCTCAATGCCAGATATTCTCAAATATTCCAGAAAAAATCATACTAAATTTTCAGGGCATTTGGAGAACTTCTATTTTTGGGGTATTTTTTATTGCATGGATAATTCAGAAAACAGACATAAAATACTAATTTTAGTTTATTTAATCTAAATAACAGAAAGTAAAAAGTGGGTACAGAAGGTTGTGCCTTCTAACTTCATCCATCTCATGCTCATCAAAAGGAACCCACTAACAAGGTTGATCAAGTCTTGTTAACAAACTCATTCTGAATAACATGGAACCGGAGAAATTTCGAATAACACTAGGTTACCTCAACGGGGATATGCACATCCCCAATAATAAGAATATCATATTTCTTCTTGACAGTAGGAAGAGGAAATTCAAAACCTCCAATAATAATCGATGGCATTTTTCCAATAGAGTTGATACTATGAACTTGAGGTTGTTTCCTCAGAAAGTGTACCGTATGCTCATTACCATTAACATGATAAGTGATATTGCCTTTGTTGCAATCAATAACAGCCCCTGCAGTATTCAAAAAGGGATTACCAAGGATAATCGACATACTATCGTCCTCGGGAATATCAAGAATAACAAAGTCCGTTAAGCTAGTGACGTTTCCAACCACAACAGGCACGTCCTCACAAATACCGACAGGTATAGCAGTTGATTTATCATCCATTTGCAAAGATATTTCAGTAGGTGTCAACTTATTCAATTCAAGTCTACGATATAAAGAGAGAGGCATAACACTAACACCGGCTCCAAGATCACATAAGGCAGTTTTAACATAGTTTCTTTTAATGGAGCATGGTATAGTTGGTACTCCTGGATCTCAAAGTTTCTTAGGTATTCCACCCTTAAAAGTATAATTAGCAAGCATGGTGGAAATTTCAGCTTCCGGTATCTTTCTTTTATTTGTAATAATATCTTTCATGTATTTAGCATAAGGACTCACTTTAAGCATATCAGTCAAACACATACGCAAGAAGATAGGTCTAATCATTTCAGCAAAGCGCTCAAAATCCTCATCATCCTTTTTCTTGGATGTTTTAGGAGGAAAATGCATGGGTTTCTGAACCCATGGTTCTCTTTCTTTACTGTGCTTCCTAGCAACAAAGTCTCTCTTATCATAACGTTGATTCTTTGATTGTGGGTTATCAAGATCAACAGCAGGTTCAACCTCTACATCATTGTTATTACTAGGTTGAGCATCAACATGAACATTATCATTAACATTATCACTAGGTTCATGTTCATCATGAGATTGTGTTTCAACATCAAAAATAGAAATATCATTGGGATTCTCAGGTGTGTCTACAACAGGTTCACTAGAAGCATGTAGAGTCCTATCATTTTTCTTTTTCTTCTTTTTAGAAGGACTAGGTGCATCAACATTATTTCTCTGAGAATCCTGCTCAATTCTCGTAGGGTGACCCTCAGGATACAAAGGTTCCTGAGTCATTTTACCCGTTCTAGTCTCTACTCTAATAGCAAAGTCATGTTTATTATTTAATTCATCGAGCAAGTCATTTTGAGCTTTAAGCACTTGTTCTGCTTGAGTGTTAACCATAGAAGCATGTTTACTAACGAGTTTAAGTTCACCCTTTACTCTAGCCATATAATCATTCAAGTGTAAAATCATGTAAGCATTTTGTTTTAATTGTCTACCAACATAAGCATTGAAGTTTTCTTGTCTAGCCATAAAGTTATCAAATTCATCCAAGCATTGGCTAGCAAACTTAGTAGACGGGATTTCAACTTTACCATATCTATATAGAGAATTTACCTTTACTACCCGAGTTGGGTTATCAAGACCATGTGTTTCTTTGATATGTGTTACATTAAGGCCATGTATTTCTTCGACAGGAGGTAAATTCTTAACATCTTCAGCTTTAATACCTTTTTCTTTCATAGATTTCTTTGCCTCTTGCATATCTTCAGGACTGAGAAATAGAACACCCCTTTTCTTCGGAGTTGGTTTAGGAGTTGGCTCAGGAGTTGGCTCAGGGAGTGTCCAATTATTTTCATTAGCCAACATATTATTCAATAGCAATTCAGCTTGATCGACTGTTCTTTCCCTGAAAACACAACCTACACAACTATCCAAGTGGTCCTTGGAAGCATCAGTTAGTCCATTATAAAAGATATCAAGTATTTCATTTTTCTTAAGAGGATGATCAGGCAAAGCAATAAGTAATCGGAGAAGCCTCCCCCTAAGCTTGTGGGAGACTCTCTTCTTCAATTTGCACAAAATTATATATTTCCCTCAAGGCAGCTTGTTTCTTATGAGCGGGGAAATATTTAGCAGAGAAGTAATAGATCATATCCTCGGGACTACACACACAACCAGGATCAAGAGAATTAAACCAAGTTTTAGCATCACCCTTTAATGAGAATGGAAATATCTTAAGGATATAGTAGTAGCAAGATTTCTCATCATTAGTGAACAGGGTGGCTATATCATTTAACTTGGTAAGATGTGCGACAATAGTTTCAGATTCATAGCCATAAAAAGGATCAGATTCAACCAAAGTAATTATCTGAGGATCGACAGAGAAATCATAATCCTTATTAGTAATAAAGATAGGTGAAGTAGCAAAAGCAGGGTCATATTTCATTCTAGCATTCAGAGATTTCTATTTTAGTTTAGCTAATAACTTCTTAAGATCAGATCTATCATTGCAAGCAAGAAAATCTCTAGCAGTTTCTTCATCCATAACATAACCCTAGGGAACAACAGGGAATTCATATTTAGGGGGAGAACCTTCATCATCACTATCATCAATAATATCCGTTTCAAGAATTTCATTCTCTCTAGCCATAGCAAGTTGTTCATCAAGATATTCACCTAATGGCACAGTAGTATCAAGCATAGAAGTAGTTTCATCGTAAGTATCATGCATAGTAGAAGTGGCATCATCAATAACATGCGACATATCAGAATTAATAGCAGAAGCAGGTTTAGGTGTCGCAAGTTTAATCATAACAAAAGAAGAATCAAGTGCAGAGCTAGATGGCAGTTCCTTACCTCCCCTCATAGTTGAGGGATAAATCTTAGTTCTTTCGTCTTTCAAGTTCCTATAGTGATCAGTAGATATAAATCCCAAGTGACTCAAAGAATAGAGCTATGCTCCCCGCCAACGGCGCCAGAAAATAGTCTTGATAACCCACAAATATAGGGGATCGCAATAGTTTTTGAGGGTAGAGTATTCAACCCAAATTTATTGATTCGACACAAGGGGAGCCAAAGAATATTCTCAAGTATTAGCAGTTGAGTTGTCAATTCAACCACACTTGGATAACTTAGTATCTGCAGCAAAGTATTTAGTAGCAAAGTGGTATGGAAGTAACGGTAACAGTAGCAAAAGTAACAGTAGCAGTTTTGTAGTAATTGTAACAGTAGCAGCGGTAAAGTGAATAAGCAAAGAGCAATATGTGAAAAGCTCGTAGGCATTGGATCAGTGATGGATAATTATGTCGGATGCGATTCCTCATGTAATAGTTATAACATAGGGTGACACAGAACTAGTTCCAGTTCATCAATGTAATGTAGGCATGTATTTCGAATATAGTCATACATGCTTATGGAAAAGAACTTGCATGACATCTTTTTTCCTACCCTCCCGTGGCAGCGGGGTCCTAATGGAAGCTAATGGATATTAAGGCCTCCTTTTAATAGAGTACCGGACCAAAGCATTAACACTTAGTGAATACATGAACTCCTCAAACTACGGTCATCACCGAGAAGTATCCCGATTATTGTCACTTCAAGGTTGTCGGATCATAACACATAATAGGTGACTATAGACTTGCAAGATAGGATCAAGAACTCACATATATTCATGAAAACATAATAAGTTCAGATCTGAAATGATGGCACTCGGGCCCTAGTGACAAGCATTAAGCATAGCAAAGTCATAGCAACATCAATCTCAGAACATAGTGGATATTAGGGATCAAACCCTAACAAAACTAACTTGATTACATGGTAAATCTCATCCAACCCATCACCGTCCACCAAGCCTATGATGGAATTACTCACGCACGGAGGTGAGCATCATGAAATTGGTGATGGAGGATGGTTGATGATGACTGATACATCTCCAACGTATCTATAATTTTTTATTGTTCCATGCTATTATATTCCCCATTTTGGATGTTTATGGGATTTACTTTACACTTTAATACCATTTTTGGGACTAACCTACTAACCGGAGGCCCAACCCGAATTGCTATTTTTTTGCCTATTTCAGTGTTTCCAAGAAAAGGAATATCGAACGGAGTCCAAATGGAATGAACCTTCGGGAGCGATCTTTTTGGAACAAACACAATCCAGGAGACTTGGAGTGGACATCAAGAAGCAAACGAGGCGGCCACGAGAGTGCCCGGCGTGCCCTAGGGGGGTGGGCACGCCCCCACCCTCCTGGGCCCCTTGTGGCTCAACCGACCTACTTCTTCCTACTATATATATCCACGTACCTCGAGAACATGCAGGAGCACCACTAAAAACTATTTCCACTGCCGCAACCTTCTGTATCCGCGAGATCCCATCTTGGAGCCTTCCCTGGCGCTCCGCCGGAGGGGTAATCAACCATGGAGGGCCTATACATCATCTCCAAGGCCTCTCCGATGAGTAGTTTACCATAGACCTTCGGGTCCATAGTTATTAGCGAGATGGCTTCTTCTCTCTCTTTGAATCTCAATTACAAAGTTCTCCTCGATCTTTTTGGAGATCTATTTGATGTAACTCTTTTTGCGGTGTGTTTGTCGAGATCCGATGAATTGCGGGTTTATGATCAAGTTTATCTATGAGAAATATTTGAATCTCCTCTAAATTCTTTTATGTGTGATTAAGTTATCTTTGCAAGTCTCTTCGAATTATCAGTTTGGTTTGGCCTACTAGATTGATCTTTCTTGCAATGGGAGAAGTGCTTAGCTTTGGGTTCAATCTTGCGGTGTCCTTTCCCAGTGACAGCATGGGCAGCAAGGCACGTATTGTATTGTTGCCATCGAGGATTAAAAGATGGGGTTTATATCATATTGCATGAGTTTATCCCTCTACATCATGTCATCTTTCTTAATGCGTTACTCTGTTCTTATGAACTTAATACTCTAGATGCAGGCAGGAGACGGTCGATGTGTGGAGTAATAGTAGTAGATACAGAATCGTTTCGATCTACTTGTTGCGGGCGTGATGCCTATATACATGATCATGCCTAGATAATCTCATAACTATGCACTTTTCTATCAATTGCTCGACAGTAATTTGTTCACCCGCCGTAACACTTATACTATCTTGAGAGAAGCCACTAGTGAAACCTATGGCCCCCGGGTCTATCTTTTATCATATAAGTTTCCCATCTATCTTTTATTTGCATTCTTTACTTTCCAATCTAGCAGATCTCACTTTCGCAAGTTACCGTGAAGGGATTGACAACCCCTTCATCGCGTTGGTTGCGAGGTTCTTGTTTGTTTGTGTAGGTACGAGGGACTTTTGAGGAGCCTCCTACTGGATTTATACCTTGGTTCTCGAAAACTGAATTTTCAGGTCATTCCGAGAACTTTTATTTCTGCACAAAAATATCACCAAGGCCGTTCTGCTGAAAAAAACGTCAGTCCGGGTTAGTTCGATTCAAATCATGCAAGTTGGAGTCCAAAACAAGGGCAAAAGTGTTTGGAAAAGTAGATACGACGGGGACGTATCAGGCGGCTGGAGCAAGAAGACCAGAGGTTGAAGAAGCACTACGGCCGTTGGATGGACATCGTACGGTCACTTGAGCTAGAATCGCCCATATTGACTAAGTTGACAAAGCCCTCCGTCCCTGTCAACTTAGTAGGCCCACAAGTCAGCCTCCCACAATACTGGGTCCCAACTAGCAGGGGGAGTATTCATTTTTTGTGCGTAATAAGGAGGCACTTCCTTGCGTGCGAAGATATAACTGGTGGGTCTGAGCTGTCAGCGGCGGTAACGTTTTTTTCATGAAATACAGAGGTCCTTTCGGTGGAGGAATCATTATTTTGTGCGTAATAAGGAGGCATTTCCATGCGTGCGGTCGTGGACCCAGCTGTCAGCCTCTCCATGCACAATCTACTTCCAATGGTGTCATTCGTTGACCATGTTGACCACTTCGCACCGAGCGCATCCAAGGTGGTGGACGACGACGAGGCCCTGGACAACAACGAGCCGGAGATGGGAAGACCTCGCAGACGGAGTGGTGTACGAGGGTTAATTGGTTCTGGTGCAGTGTGGTTTGGCAGTCGATGGAGAAGAACAGGAGGTGTGGAGGGATGGAGGGATGGCCTGGCCAACGGTGGAGTAGCGCTTCATAGCAAAGCGTGCTAAGCAGAGTTGCTAGTAGCAGGAGGCGGGAGCAGGTGGTCCCGGCGGCACTGGAGAAAGAAGATGAGATATTGAAGATGGATGCCGGTCATTGGATGTAAATCCAATGGCTAACGATGTCAGAATCATTTGTCGACTAAGTTGACAACGACTTGCGTTGGCTTCGACCTATTGGCTCACATTTCAGCCTCCAAAAATATGGCACGTATTCAACCCATTTTTTCAGAATTTACAGTCTTTTTTTGCGGGGTAGAATTTACAGTCAATTTGATCTTTTTTTGAATTACAGTCCATTAGCTGGGCTGGGTGAACAAATAATGTAGCGTTCATGCGGCCCATTTATTTTTTTCCTAAAAATTACAGGCCATTTGCACTTTCTCGAAATACACGGTTTTGCTGGGCTGATTCTAATTATAATGTTGGGTTGGGCTAGCAATGCTATCAAAAAATAAACAGGGGCTGAGCATTTCGTTATAAATATATTTAAATAATAAGTGATTAATTATTACATTGGTCCTTAAATCTTACCAAGCTTTTGTACACAATCACTAGGATTTTCATGCCAAAAAATCCAGGATTTTATCGTTAAGAAATTATTTTTATAAGTTAATAAGATGTGGGATATTGTTTTTTTACATATGTAAGTATTTGTTAAATATATGATGACAATAACAATAATATATAATAACATATAAAATAATTTAAATATATATAATATAGTTAGAAGGGAAACATAAGTTGGAACAGACGTTCATATTCTTATATAGAAAAATAGAACAGGCCTCTGCGTTTTCTTCAAAAAATACATAAATTGGGCTGCCGGTGTTTCAGGAAAAACAAAAACCTCGGATGGGAGGTCCATAGGCCGGTCGATACATGATGGCCCTCAAGAAAATACAAACCGACATGTCCTGGGCTGCACATGTTAAAAAACAAAGCCTAGATGGGGCAACCGAAAACCCAGCTGATACTTGCTGCCCTAGTGATAATAAATGATACCTGCCAGATCCCCGGCTTTGTTGTGAATTTATCTCCTATAGTAAGTACGTTGAAGCACCTAAAAAATATAATTATGTTGACAGACCCGTGGGCCCCAACGTCAGTGTACCATTAGAAGGAAGTATTTTTTTTGATGAGGCACTTGCTTGCATACGGCCATAGACCTGATGGGTCCCGATTGTCCGCCTCTCCATGTACAGTTCTCTCCAGATTCCTCTCGTTTGTTATATTGAATATCTTTTCATTGATAGAAGAAAGGAGAATGAGTACAACAACAAAGGGTATAACACATGACATGAACAAAAAAAATAGACAGCTAATCCCACCAAGCCTAAAACTAGAGGTGTAGACCAAATCGGTAAGACGTCGAACATCTACAAATCCAACACCAAGGACTCCATGAGCGAGCAAGAACACTGAGAATATATCCATACAGTGCAGTGCAATAGGATATTGCTTTGAGCTATCATCACATACAGAGCCTTGACCATGACCTTTTTTTTCTCGAATATACACAAGTGTGCATATTATATATTAAAAAGAAAGGCAAAGGATGCCCCCACCCTCACTGCTCTACC
Source organism: Triticum aestivum (assembly GCF_018294505.1). Lineage (NCBI taxonomy): Eukaryota > Viridiplantae > Streptophyta > Magnoliopsida > Poales > Poaceae > Triticum > Triticum aestivum. Next base: position 617,453,010 of record NC_057813.1, read on the forward strand.
ACCTCTCTACTCTATTAAAGAAGGGGGATACATTTCCTTTCAGTACTCCGACCGAAGACCAAACTAAGCCCTCTTGTCTCACTCTTCGTAGTAGCTGCTCGATCGAAGGTCTCACCCCCACTAAACAAGAATCTCGTCCCGAGATTCAAGCCTAGCATAAGATGAAAGGGGGACGCAAACTAACACAATCTTCATGATCCAGGCTGCACTTCATAAGAATGTTGATTCGATCACCATCTTTGTCTCGATGCCTTGCTCTGAGGGCTCCAATTATCATGACAACGAGAGGAAAGGGAAAACTCTAAAAGGATTGATCTTCTCAAAGATCAAACAACTTAGGATCAGCTCAAGGGGTGAGTCATAGCAACATCTCTCGAGCCGAGTCACGAAGCACACATCTTGAGGAATGGAGTGGAACAGATGATGGAGGTTCACCAGGTAGACAACAATTTCACACTTAAGAAGGTGGTGAACAGTTGTCAACGTAGCGAGGAGTTGAATTGCCATGATACCATAACGAGACATCTTAGAGGAAGTGGCTCGTAGAATCATCCCTTAAGTATAAAAAAGAATTACCTTTGATACAAAGATCATTGAGGCTCTTTATACCAACTTAAGGCAAATCATAATCGATCATTTGAAGGAGTCCGGATGAATGACATACCCGGACTAGTATGGATAATGTAGATTACCTTGTTGAAGAAACGCAATGGATGATTTTGCCTATCATCAGAGATGGATGGAACCCATGGTAGGACCACTTGGAAATGATCCTGATCAGTAATTACTGAGAAGGGCAGTCCATGTTAGGGTGGCACAATGGCGGTGCAAGCTGAGAACAAAATACAGATGCTGGGAATGATTCTAGTAACTGGGAAGAAACTCAACAGTATAGAATGATTCCACTGCTGGAATGGTTATAGCATAACCTGGGAAGCTGAGAGCAATCCCAGTTAGTGCCGATGATAACACCCAGTGTTTGTGCATGCTTTCAAGAACTTGAGTATTTCCATATTCATCAAGGTTCTACCAATATCTGTGACAAGGATCCTGGCAACACAACATACTACCATGATGAATAATGGTGGAGGATGCAGATGCAAAGGAAGATAACACCTTCTCAGACTTCACCTTAGCGAGGCCAAGGAAACAAAATCTGGATGATCAACTGAGAGACATTTAGCACTCCGCTTCTAATGTTCTCCTTGATGTGCTAGCATAATCCATTCATAGATATGGTTTGATATCTAGAACATCAAGTAAAAGGTCAGACTCCGGGAACACAAAAATCCATAAGGGACAACTAGGGAGTAAATCCTACGAAATCCTTATGGGGAGATGGCCAACTACTTCAATCAAGATACTACAATCATAGGTCTTCTGGCTAGGTGTGTTGACCAATACATCCACTTTACCGGGTTACAGAGAGACCAATATTATAATTCTTGGGACACGTTCCAACCATCATACCTGCCTGAGATTCAGATCTGGTTGGTGTCAGGATATTCCAGAATCATCAAGTCTAGAAACAAAAATGAAAGTTTGCAACACAAATCAATGAGACGGTACGATATCCTCATTGAGGGTTCCCAACCAGAACTCTGTAGTGTTTTATTATAAGACTACTATGTGGTCATGCTTGTCTGGGACAGCGTGTTCACATGTTTGTAGCAGAACCCACTCATGTTTAAAGCTGTCAGGACCCCGATCCTAAGTCACACCGATCTAGCATGTAACACATCATATCACTTTGCGGCCTCACGCATGGTATTCCCACGGGTGCCACCTTACCTGGCCCGGGACCGTTTGCGCCTTTTGACTCACGTATATGATAGTGTCGCTAGCATCCATAGAACAGAGAATCCAAGCCGACATGACTAGTCGTGAATCCAAAGTGGCACTAACTTATAGGGACAGGCATACATGACCCAACAATGAACGTGTCGGTCATCAACGAGTGAATTCGAGCTGTAGCAACTGGGCTAGCAGGACTCCTGGAATCCGGGCTGTAGTAGGCTACCAGGACTCCGAAAGACATCGCGTGACATTTCCCCGAAGGGACAGACACAGGATCGAAGAAGGACACATGCCGGCGAGTCTAAGTGTTCCGGAGCAGTAGCAACTGGGCTAACAGGACTCCGATAAACCGGGCTGTAGCAGACTACCATGGCTCAGTGGAAGCACTAGACTACATTTCCCCATAAGAGAGGCTACCAAGGATAGACAACTAGGTTGTCGGATCCCTCACATACCAAGCATTTCAATCATAAACACAATATGCTCGATATGTGTAAATACAACATTGCATCACAAAAAAACTCTATGGCTCAAAGTATTTATTCATAAGACTCCGAAGAGTTAGATATTACAAACATGGGTCTCATGACCCAGCATTCAGGTCATACAAGCAATAGCACAAGCGGAAGCTTAAACATGTCTGAGTACAGACAACTACAAATGAAAAAGGCTGAGAAGCCTGACTATCTACAAGACCCTCCCGGGGGTACAAGATCGTAGCTGAGGTAACAAGCTAAACATCGAAGTCCACGCGGAACTACTAGCAAGACTGAGGTCTCTCTGCAAAAACATAAATTAAGCAAACGTGAGTACAAATGTACCCAACAAGACTTACATCAGAACTATCTACATATGCATTAGTATCAACAAAGGGGGCGGTGGAGTTTAACTACAGCAAGCCAACTTTGACTCGGTGGCTATCCTGAACTACGACTGCAAGTACCTCTTTTGAGGTGGCGCACATGAGTTCACATATTCACCATATCAATACACCCCTATGGATCCGTTCCCGTCTTACTACGAGAAGGCCATCCATAGCACTCACGCTTATCTTACGCATTTTAGAGTATCCACTTTCACTTGTCTATGAACTATAGAGGCAACCCAGAGGTCCATTACTATGGACACGGCTATTCGAATATATCATATTAACCCTGCAGGGGTGTACTTCTTCACACACGCTCTCGCCACTTACCGCCATGTACACGTCATGTATCTCGGCAACCTTCAAGCGGAAGCCTGGCGAGGGTGTCGACCACGACCTGACTAACCATACAAGTCTCTAGTCCAGGTTTATCGCCTATTCGGGTTCCATCCGCAAGGAGATCCGGCTTGGGTGTCGCTCACGACCCCAAAAGATGTGAGAAGGGTTCCCAAGCCCACCATCCGGGTGCCACCTGGTACACCGTGCCACTGCACCTAGTCTGTCCCAAGCCCACCTGTACCGGGTGCCACTTGGTAGACTACTAGCACTACCTACAAACACCAGAAACTAGTTTCAACTCCTGGACAGAGATCGAGTTGATTAATAAGTCGAGAGGGGCACTTAAGCATTCCAATGCGTGGTAGTAGCTGTTCATGGATCACAAACACATAACTCAGTTCCCGAGGACGGCTTCAATGAGACAACCCACCATATACTCCTACATGGACTCTCACCGCTACCTTTACCAAATTGTGTTCACACAGTTAGCTCACACATAGTAGGACATGTTCATCACCATTCCAATTCATCCCTGATGAATCAGACCTGACTCAACTCTAAGCAGTAGCAGGCATGACATACAAGCATAAATGAGTAGGCACATCAGGGCTCAAACAGCTCCTACTCATGCTAGTGGGTTTCATCTATTTACTGGGGCAATGACAGGTCATGCAGAGGAAGGGGTTCAACTACCGCAACATGTAACAGTTGAATCGTTGTTGTCCTAATGCAGTAAAAGAGAGCAGGAGCGAGAGAGTGGGATTGTATCAGAATGAACAAGGGGGTTTTGCTTGCCTGGCACTTCTAAAGATAGTATAACTCTTCATCGGTGTCATCGATCATATTGTCGGAACGTCGTCTACTGAGAGGGGACAAACACCGACAACAGAGAAAGAACACAATCAATGCAATGCAACAGTATGATATATGAATGTGACATGGCAATATGCTGTGATTTGGGCTAATGCAACAGAAAGTCATTTTGTTTGAAGTGGAATTCAAAACCGCATCCAATTCCAAGTCCAAATCTATTATTAAATTTGTCCTAATTATGTTTCATCCTAAAAAGTGAGGTTAACTTGCTCAAACATGCTTGAGAATAGTACCAATGGATAGATTGGATTTTTCTGATAATTTTTCATATATAAATTATTTCATTTGGAGTTACGATTGATTTTATATGAATTTTTGAAATTTAAACCAATTTCTAGAATTTCCTGGATTATTTTTAATCCAGAAAACGATTAACTGTGTCGGCATTGTGTAAGCATGACATTAGCAGGTCAAAGGGGCTGGTCCAAGTCAAATCTGACAGTGGGCCCCGCACGTCAGTGACACAGGGGATAAACTGGTTAAACTTTAACTGAAGTTAGTTAGGTCGTGGGGCCCATATGTCAGTGACTAGGGTTGGCAGTTAGTGCCCTAATTAGTTTTAGCCTATTTTGACACGTCAGCCGGCCGGGGTTAGGCTGCCGGTGACCTCAACCGATGGCGGAGGCACGCCGGAATCTCTGTTCCGGCGACCATTCGTCGCGCGAGTGGGTTCTACAGGATCCTAGGGATGCGCCACGTCCAACGGTGCCACTGGTTGGTCGCGTAGCCGCCGGAGCTGGCGGCGACGAGCACATCCGCGGCGGCACCCGCACGGAGTTGGCCGGAACGGCATTGTGGTGTACGAGAGTAAGAGCTGGTGGGCTTTCTCGGCTCCTGGGAGCACGGTGAGTGCGATGACACGCTTGAATGCGAGCGGTAGCAGCTGGGGCCGCGGTGGCGACATTGCCGGAGTTCGGGAGCTCTCGGCTCCGGCGGCTAAGCTAGCTAGGGGATGCGGTAGACAATGGGGCAAGGGGGGTTTCGAACGAGGGCTCACGCGAGTCTGTTGGGAAGGTCAGTGGGCTCGGGGGCGCTTGGGTCGAGGTGGATCAATGACGACAAACCGCGGCGGCCGAGGACGAAGACGATGATGGTGGCGATGTTGTAGAGTGCCCAACGATGCGTGGCTCATCTAGGATGATGCACAGGGGCGGAGCCAGCGTTGTGGCATTGGGTTCAAGTGAACCCAACGATTTTCTGCTGCCATGTACGCGTATGTAGGTTATCGTGTGCGTGAACCCATTAGAAAATCACGGCTGAACCCATCAGAATTTGTAATTCACAAGCGAAAGGCTTTTAGGCCAGAAATCTTCATAGGAGTAGCCCAGCTAAGGCCCATACATAAACTGCTACTGTCACGTGCGTGCGTTAGATGACTCGTAACGCATCAGGTCGGATGTGTTGTGAATGGACGACTCTCGCTCGCCAAGACTCACCACGGTCTTCCCTCTACTCCGCCTCTCCCGATCTTGTTCGCCCATCGCGGCGACGACGCATCGCTTAGTCTTCGCCAGCCAGCCCCAAGGAAGCAACAACAGGTCAGCGTGCAGTACAAATTCAAGATACTAATAGATCACCAGATATTCTTCTTCTTATGCATGTTCTATATATTTAGCTAGACTTGGTCCTAATTTTCTAATTACTCTTACAGATTTCGGCGAGCAACTTTTTTCTGAACTTTTATTGATCTCGGCGGTGGAGCAATATTGCTCAAAGAGAAACCAATCACCAGATTCAGATTATGATGTAGGCACTTCAAGGCCACCTGTTAGATGCAGGTAAAATGCATCAAACGTCGTTGATGTAGTAAGTACTCTCACAGATTTTGAAAAAATAAAAATCCATCTATACAGAGAACTGATATTAAGATGATCCATCTATTATTTGTGTTGCCGCCCTTTCCACGGATCATAACGAGGGGCAAGTTGTGAGCGATGTATTGGTAATTAATTGACTGGAATGGTCGAAAGGGTGCACACTGTAATGTGAGTGATTGTACATGCTTCTTTTGATTTATGGTATTATACACTTTCAATGTAACTTGACTATTTTGCCGGTCTTCGGGAAGGAGAAGCCGCACCTGAAGCTATGAAGTTATTTTTGGAATTACTCTATTAACAATATGTAAACAAGAGATTTTTATAATATCATCCAACCGGTATGTTTTGCTGTTTTCCTTTGCAAATGTTATACTGTTTTGTTTTCAATGTATAAAATATAAGTGTTATCATATTTGTATTTGTGTGCTAGCCTCTCGTTATATGGTAGTGTGAAATTGGAAACTGTACTTAATTATGTCATACTAAATTTTCACAATAAATTAGTCATGAACCCATTGGCTCGATTTTCTGGCTCCGCCCCTGATGATGCAGACGACAAGGCAGAGCCGATGAACACGGTGGTTGGTCGAGGGACGGCCGGTGAGCACGGTGGCAGTGAGCGGCAGCGACGGACGTGTTCGGGTCCGAGGTGCGGAGGCGAGGGAGAGAGCAAAGAGGAAGGGGAGTGGGCGAGGGGGTGCTGGCCATCTCCCAGGGGCGAGAGGACGACATAGGGAGGCCAGGCAGGCAGGGAGGAGGTGGAGGCCTCGGGCGCGCTGGCATTGACACGCCTCTGCCTACTGGCAGAGGTTGAAGACGACCGCTTCGCCCTGGTGGGCTGGGCCTCAGCTACAGTGTTGGGCCAGCTAGGCTGCCAGGTAAGTTGCACAGGTAAGTCAGGTAGGTTTCCTTCCTTTTTATTATTTCCTGATTTTCTATTTTATTATACTGTTTTGGGTTTTATTAAAAATGCCAGGGCATTTCAAAAAATCATGAAACTGCTTAATGCCACTGTTTGGAATATAACCAACATCAAACATTTTAGTTTATGATTATTTGAGTGTTTAAAATATTTAATAGCATTTAAATGCCCAAGTGCAAATACTATATGATTTAATTCAGAGCCCAAATATGTCATGGAAAAATGTGCAACACTTCTGGTTATTGTTTCTAGCATTTTCCAGAAATGATGAACATTTTGAAAGCCATTTGGATTCACTGAGAATATTTTAGTTGAACCTAGTGAATTCCTTTGATGCTAGGGATTAGGCAATCCCCACTTCAAGTTTCTTTCAAGATTAAACATGATGCACACATGAAGCTAGCCTAGTGCATTGCCAGAAGCTAGGGATGTGACAGAAGGCCGGCATTCCTATGCTCCCACAACTCCCACCATGTAAATGCAGAGATGGTGCACAGATCTTTCGTACTCATGTTCTTCGTTCCTTGCTTGTTGAGGGAGTCCTGGATTAGGGGGTCCTCGGACAGCCGGACTATATACTTTGGCCGGACTGTTGGACTATGAAGATACAAGATTGAAGACTTCGTCCCGTGTCCGGGTGGGACTCTCCTTTGCCTGGAAGGCAAGCTTGGCAATTCAGATATGTAGATTTCCTTCTCTGTAGCCGACTCTGTGTAACCCTAGCCCCCTCCGGTGTCTATATAAACCGAAGGGTTTAGTCCGTAGGATAACAACAATCATAACCATAGGCTAGCTTCTAGGGTTTAGCCTCTACGATCTCGTGGTAGATCAACTCTTGTAATACTCATATCATCAAGATCAATCAAGCAGGAAGTAGGGTATTACCTCCATTGAGAGGGCCCGAACCTGGGTAAACATCGTGTCCCCCGCCTCCTATTACCATTAGCCTTAGACGCACAGTTCGGGACCCCCTATCCGAGATCCACCGGTTTTGACACCGACATCGGTGCTTTCATTGAGAGTTCCACTGTGTCGTCACGATAAGGCTTGATGGCTCCTTCAATCATCTTCAACGATGCGGTCCAGGGTGAGGTTTTCCTCCCCGGACAGATCTTTGTATTCGGCGGCTTTGTACTGCGGGCCAACTCGCTTGGCCATCTGGAGCAGATCGATAGCTATGCCCCTGGCCATCAGGTCAGGTTTGGAAACTTGAACTATACTGCCGACATCCACGGAGACTTGATCTTCGACGGATTCGAGCCCATGACAGGTGCACCAAATAGTCACGACGAGCGTGACTTAGATCTGCCATCAGACAGTGTTCGGGAGATCACGCCTGCGGCTGCCCTGACCCTCAATCCGGAGCAGATCGTGCCATCCGAGGACGGGAGGATGGACCCCACCACAGAGGCCGCACACTCAGCGGTGATAGAGCCAAACACGGACTTCACCTCTTATGAGGCCGGTGTCATCGGATCCTCGGACTTGTCTCCGGCCACATGCTCCGAACCGCTTGCGTCCGTGCCTATCGAATCTGACAGGCACCGATCATGGAGTTTACCTCTGCGGATATCTTTCAGCACTCGCCCTTGGGAGACGTGCTAAATTGATTGAGGTCTCTCTCCTTGTCAGGAGACCCTTGGCCGAACTGTCACTGGCTGGAGTCGGAAGCAGACGACAAAGAAATTCGTTCCCCACCCACCACCCACTTAATAGCCACTGTCGATGACTTAACCGACATGCTTGACTTCGACTCCGAAGACATCAGTGGTATGGACGACGATGCTGGAGATGAACAGGAACCACCGCCTACGGGGCGCTGGACAACCACCTCATCATACAATATATACATGGTAGATACACCCAAAGAAAACAACGGCGAGGAATGGAAGGATGCAACGGAGGATAATCCCCTCGAGCAGAAACCAAAGCGACGACGTAGGCGCCACTCTAAAACCCGCCACAGCAAAAACAGTGATAACAGCGCAAGAAAGAATAACACCCCGGTCGACGCCAAAGAAAACGACGACCCCATGGACCCAGCGATGGAGCAGGATGCGCCAGGGGACGCTGAACATAGTTCGGAGCCGATGTTAGATGATGGCGATCCCGAGGGTAAAACTCATCAACCTATCTCCGGAGAGGAGAACAGTCCGAACGACGATGCACTCATCATCCCGGAAAAACACTTGGAACAAGAGAACCTCCATAGAAGGCTTATTGCCACCACGAGGAGCTTGAAGAAGCAGAAGCAAAGGCTTAAGGCCGTGCAGGATACACTCAACTGCAGATGGAACAAGGTGCTCGACACTGAAGAAAAATACGGCGGCGATCGCCACACAAAGAGCTACCCAAAGAGCAATCTGCTGCCCGAATTCGATGACGAGGCTATATAGCCCATTAGCCGAAAGAAAAAATGGCTGATCAGCCGGACCGACCACCCCGTGGCCGCAAGAGGGCGGCTAACGATGCCGCACACAAGCGAGCACATGATTTACGTGAGCTCCTGGACCAAAAAGCTGGCATGGCTAGGTCCATCTATGGATCTAGGAAACATGCTCCGGTGCAGGATCAGAACCATCAAAATGATCATATTAATCGAATACCAGCTCGGAATCAACATCGAACACAACAACCGTCGACAGCATGCCATGACACATCCAAATACAGGGGTGCCGCACACCCCCTCTGCTTCACCGATGAGGTGCTGGATCACGAATTTCTAGAGGGATTTAAACCCGTGAATATAGAGGCATACAATGGAATGACAGACCCTGGGGTCTGGATTTAGGACTTTATCCTTCACATTCACATGGCTCGCGGAGATGATCTCCACGCCATAAAATACCTGCCCCTCAAGTTGAAAGGACCAGCTCGGCACTGGTTGAAAAGCCTCCCCGAAAACTCAATTGGAAGTTGGGAGGAACTTGCGGACGCTTTCAGGGCCAATTTTCAAGGGACCTATGTCCGACCTTCGGATACAGACGATTTAAGTCATATAATCCAACAATCCGGAGAGTCAGCCCGTAAGCTTTGGAACAGATTTCTCACTAAGAAGAATCAAATCATCGACTGCCCGGATGCCGAAGCCTTAGCGGCTTTCAAGCACAGTATCCGAGACGAATGGCTCGCCAGACACCTCGGCCAAGAAAAGCCGAGGACAATGGCAGCCCTAACAAGCCTTATGACCAGCTTCTGCGCAGGCGAGGACAGCTCGTTGGCTCGTAGCGGCACCAGCGACCCAGGCAAATCCGAAGTCAGGGATGGCAACGGGAAGCCACGACGCAATAAAAACAAGCATCAAAACAATGAAGACATCCCAGATAACACGGCGGTCAACGCCGGATTCAAGGGCTCTCGACCCGGTCAATGGAAAAAGCCATTTAAAGGCAGTAGAGATGTACCGTCCAGCCTAAATAATATTCTGGACAGATTATGTCAGATTCATGGCATCCCCGAAAAACCTGCAAATCACATCCAGAGAGAATGCTGGGTTTTCAAGCAGGACGACAAGCTAAACACCGAACATAAAGGGAGGGAGACGCCAAGTGAAGGCGAGGATGAGCCTCACTAGCCGAACACTGGGGGACAGAAAAAATTCCCACCAGAAGTCAAAACAGTGAATATGATTTACGCAACTCACATACCAAAGAGAAGGCGCAAGCGCGCACTCCGAGACATATACGCTGTAGAGCCCGTCGCCCCTAAGTTCAATCCTTGGTCGGCCTGCCCGGTCACTTTTGATCGCAGGGATCATCCGACTAGTATCCGGCACGGAGGATCGGCTGCCTTGGTGCTCGACCCAATAATTGACGGATACCATCTCACCCAAGTCCTTATGGATGGCGGCAGCAGTCTTAATCTGATATATCAGGACACTGTCTACAAAATGAGGATAGACCCATCAAGAATCAGCCAAAGTAACACTACCTTTAAAGGAGTAATACCAGACGTAGAGGCCCGCTGCACGGGCTCTCTAGTACTAGAGGTTGTATTCGGTTCTCCTAATAACTTCCGAAGCGAAGAACTAATCTTCGACATCGCTCCATTCCGAAGCGGCTATCACGCACTACTCGGAAGAACGGCCTTCACTCGTTTCAATGCAATACCGCACTACGCTTATCTTAAACTTAAGATGCCCGGTCCACGTGGTGTCATCACAGCTAGCGGAAATACAGAACGCTCCTTACGAGCGGATGAATATATGGTGGCTCTAGCATCCGAACACTGAGCGGCCTCTCCAACCAGAATAAATGATCGGTCGTCAAGACCACGGACACGGTTAGACGAGTCTGGCGCACCGCCGGTAGTAATAGCCCAGATAAACCTGAGCTTGGGTCTATGGATATACCCCCATAGGTGGTGCTAGGGGCTACCCGCATGCAAAAAAGCCCATAGTTCGGCTTGACCCTATTAATACAATAACAGATTGCATTTTCATGGTTCGTTCAGAATAACCAACTTTTCGCACGAAATCTTTCACCTAGGTTTTTCCTTTTTATAGATGATCATCGTGCTACACCCTTCCAGGATACGGCACAACGGAAACAAAGACGCAGACGTGCAGCAGGGCCCCACTCAAAGGTTTCTTTTTAGATTAAGACCCTGCGTAAACCTTTTTTAATGTCTCTTGTTGCTTCATACCCTCTGGACACTTAACACAACCAGGAGGGATACTGGCCTTATTGACATTTCGTCACGCTAGACAAATGCATGTACGTGGAAACTCAGGGCTCATTATCGAGGGCGTTACTCAGCCCAGTATATGTTGTAAAGTCTGAATACCTTAGGGAGTATTCGGCGTCGCGAGTTTGGCCTTATATGCATCAGCTCTGAATCATGTCTTTGGTCAATAGTTGGGTTCGCCCGGCTCCTGTGTTTTGCTACCTTATGTTCTGCTCTATCGGCTAAGGTGGCACCGGGGGAACTACTGTGATTGTGCCCTGGTTCATCTGGATGAGCACCTCAGTAGAGAAAGCCGAAAACTGACTGTCATGATATAGCGCGAGAGACTAGTCAACCACTCGATGACTCAGCGGAATCTGTTGGAAATAATCTTGTTACCTCGAAATATCTAAGCCATGTAGCTGCGACGACAAGAAGCAAATGTAGTAGGACAAAATATCTGTAGCATTCAAAATATCAGGACATCACAGAGGAGCATTTGCTACAGCAGCTAGCAGCAAAATATCCAATGCAAGTCGGCAGAAGCTTAGCTAGTAAGGAATGACGTGTCACTAGTAGAATGGTGCATGCATGAGCTATACATGCAAGTGATAAATTCTAGTATGTAGTGTAGCTTCTAGGATCTGTGTGCTGGATGTGCTAGGTCTGTGAGGTGGGTGTACACGTGTATGTACTAGTTGCATAGTCGGTTTGGTGCAAGGCGGTTCAGGAGTCCTATATAAGGAGCCGCATCCATCGTTGTACAAATCAAGCTTGTGACCATTGAGAAAGCAATCAAGCTTCAAAGGTGTAGTAGTGTACGTGAGCTTCTCTAGTGCAAGTGTGTGTGAGTGCTTGTAGATTGCAGCTGCAGTGTCTTGTGTTTTCCTTTGCTCTCGTATAACAGCAACCATGCAGAGCTGCTCTCTAATTCTCTTCGTGTGATTCTGGGAGAGCTATAGCTAGCTACTCGGTAGTTTAGCTAACAATTGGCATTAGAGCTAGGTTATGACAAAGATGATGCCACGTGACACTACAACAATGGTGCCCAGTGGATCAAGCAACCCGACGATAGCAGTGGCAACAGCAGGGAAGATTCCGTTCCCGCAACTGACAAGGACAAACTACGCAGCATGGGAAATGAGGATGAAGTACCTCTTGCGAGCGCATGGTGCATGGGGTGTCGTTTATCGTGAGAGCTCGTCCAAGGAGGTTGATGAAAGCAAGGAGGAGCTAGCCATGACAGTCATCTCACAGTCAATCGACGACGTGACGCTACTACGAGTTGCAGAAAAGGAGTCCGCGTCTGATGTGTGGGCGGTGCTACACTCCATACATGTGGGTGTTGAGCGCGTCCGAGAGTCAAGGATCCAGTCCTTGCACTCTGAATTTGATAACCTCAAGATGGCTGATGGCGAGTCTGTGGATGATTTTGCGACGAAGTTCATGACACTCGTGGGGCATATTCGTGAACTCGGAGACCCAATGGAGGAGAAGTACGTGGTGAAGAAGTTGTTGCGAGCCGTCTCCAAAAAATTCATCCATGTTGCTTCATCAATTGCGCTGTTTAGTGATGTCAACAAAATGGCCATGGAGGAGGCCATTGGATCACTTAAGGCGCATGAGGAGCTTCTAAAAGGGATGGAGCCGAGAGGTGTAGAAGAGAAACTTCTTATGACCAGAGGACACGACTCGTCGCGGGGACGAGGTCGTGGTCGCCGTCGTAGCTATGGACGTGGAGGAGGACTCAAAGATAAAAGTGAGATTCAGTGCTATAGCTGTCATGAGTATGGACATTTTTCATATGAGTGTCCAGAGAAGAAACACAAAGCACTCCTTGCTCATCGTGATGATGATGAGCCAGCACTCCTGTGAGGTAAGTTGAGGGGAGTGCACGCTTGACGGTGTGATGCCGTTAGGGACTATGCAGAGATGATAGTGGTGTGATGCCATTGTCATATGAAGCGTTGGTGTGAGGCCAACAATGTTGGTGGTGTGAGGCCATCATTAGAAGAGTCAGTGTGAGACCGACGCTGGTGGTGTGAGGCCATCATAGTGAGGAGTCAGTGTGATGATGGTGCGATGCCATTGTCACAAGAAGTATAGGTGTGATGCCGATAGTCGGTGCGATGCCGGCAAGAGAGTGGTGTGATTCCATTTTGGCAAGATGTCAGTGTGATGCTGACAAACAAGGCACTTGGTGTGATGTCAGTGCTAGTTGAAATGACTTGGAGCTGTCATGAGAAGCCGTTGTTAAAGATGCGGGTGATCTGCATTAGTGATTTGAAGGGAACAAGATTAAGGGAGTGATTGTTGGAAATAATCTTGTTACCTCGAAATATCTAGGCCATGTAGCTGCGACGACAAGAAGCAAATGTAGCAGTACAAAATATCTGTAGCAGTCAAAATATAAGGACATCACAGAGGAGCATTTGCTACAGCAGCTAGCAGCAAAATATCCAATGCAAGTCGGCAGAAGCTTAGCTAGTAAGGAATGACGTGTCACTAGTAGAATGGTGCATGCATGAGCTGTACATGCAAGTGGTAAATTCTAGTACGTAGTGTAGCTTCTAGGATCTGTGTGCTGGATGTGCTAGGTCTGTGAGGTGGGTGTACACGTGCATGTACTAGTTGCATAGTCGGTTTGGTGCAAGGTGGTTCACGAGTCCTATATAAGGAGCCGCATCCATCGTTGTACAAATCAAGCTTGCGACCATTGAGAAAGCAACCAAGATTCAAAGGTGTAGTAGTGTACGTGAGCTTCTCTAGTGCAAGTGTGTGTGAGTGCTTGTAGATTGCAGCTGCAGTGTCGTGCTTTCCTTTGCTCTCGTATAACAGCAACCACGCAGAGTTGCTCTCTGATTCTCTTCGTGTGATTCTGGGAGAGCTATAACTAGCTACTCGGTAGTTTAGCTACCAGAATCTTTGCGATTCCTCCACATTAATGAAGGACCGGTTTCCTCATCATGTACATACGCGCACCATATTCAGATGAACGCGGAAGTACCAAGGGCTATATAGTAGCCCCACCGTCAAACTCCTATGGCTAAGTGAAAGTGTTAAAGCTATATAGTCTGATTGCCTGGTTCGCCGCGCTATCACCTCCTTCATGGACCAAGACGTTGGATCAAGTGTGATTACACTCTTTTTTGAACACCCCCGCATTATATGCGTGGGGGCTGAAGCCGACGACTGCAAACTTTCAGGTTATATACATACATAAATGGCCGCACAGGAGGCACTATAATACTTTCAAGTATAAACACAACCTTTATAATCAAAATAGCATTGTTTTTACAATTCAGATACATGTCACTCGAACATGGTACTCTTCGAGCACTGAGCCTCTATTACATGGGCGCCTTCTAGGACTTCTTCAAAATAGTGCTCGGCCGGGTCCTGGCCTCCCGCCGGACCTCGGGTTGCAATAGCGGTGGCCTCCATCCCTGCCCGGTATGTTTTAACACGGGCAAGAGCCATCCACGCACCCTCTATGCATGCCAACCTCTTCACAGCGTCGATATGCGACACAACACCAAGGAATTGTTGCACTAAACCAAAAGAACTGTCCGGCCTTGGTCCCTTCGGCCAAAGATGATCCATGATAGACCTCATAGCAAGCCCGGACAAGCTATGGAGCTCGGCCCATGCGGTCATCTTTTCATTCAACGGCAGCGGACGCGTCGGGGCACTGAACTGCGACCAGAACAGCCTTTCCACCTCATGATCTTTCCGATCTTTGAAAAACTCCGTCGCATCAGTAGCACTCTTTTCCAGGTCCGCATATGCGTCTGCGACACTCCATAACTGATCCAGAGGGGCATACTTCGGATCTCCGAACTTCATCCGCAACAAAAAGGGCCTCCCAGCCGTGATATCTCTGGCTTCACGAAGCTCCTCCCTTATCCCTCTAATTTCAGAGCGAGTTTCCTTGGCCGCTTCCAAGGCCTTCTTTAGGTCGGCCGCTTTCACTTGGCTTTCCTTTTCAAGGAGCTCATATCGGCCGGCGGCATCTTTCAGCTCAACAACCATCTTGGCTATCTTATCTTCGCTCTGGCGATGAGCAGCCTATTCGGCTTTTAACTCTTCTACCACCTTTAGGGGAGTTGCATCGCTTCTCGTGGCTTGTTCCTTGGCTGGGGTAAGCTCCACCCGAAGGGTCTCCATGACAGCAGCTCCATCTGCAGTCACAGCATATATAGATACTAGCATCATGCTCCTTAATATTTCCCGACAAGCTGAAAATACATACCCTGTGCCTCGTCAAGCCGCTTGTTCACAAGCACGATGTCAGCATCTGCCACGTCAAGCTGCTGGTTTAGTTCGGCAAAATCAGCAGTCCGGTCAGCCAATGGACCGTCAGCTGCTGATACGTCTCCAACGTATCTATAATTTTTTATTGCTCCATGCTACTTTATCTACTGTTTTGGGCAATATTGGGCTTTATTATCCACTTTTATATTATTTTTGGGACTAACCTATTAACCGGAGGCCCAGCCTAGATTTGCTGTTTTATGCCTATTTCAGTGTTTCGAGGAAAAGGAATATCAGATGGAGTCAAAACGGAACGAAATCAACTGGAGAAGTTATTTTTGGAAGGAAAGCAACCTGATAGACTTGGAGTGCACGTCAGGGGAGTGCCGGGCTGCCCATGAGGGTGGGGGGCGCGCCCACCCCCCTGGGGCGCGCCCCCTGCCTCGTGAGCACCCCGGAGGTCCACCGACGTACCCCTTGCACCCATATATAGCTACGTACCCTAAAACTTCCAGAACAGAAGATAGATCGGGAGTTCTGCCGCCGCAAGCCTCTGTAGCCACCAAAAACCTCTCGGGAGCCCGTTCCGGCACCCTGCCGGAGGGGGATCCCATCACCGGTGGCCATCTTCATCATCCCGGCGCTATCCATGATGAGGAGGGAGTAGTTCACCCTCGGGGCTGAGGGTATGTACCAGTAGCTATGTGTTTGATCTCTCTCTCTCTCTCGTGTTCTCTCTCGTGATCCCTCTATGGCACGATCTTGATGTATCCCGAGCTTTGCTATTGTAATTGGATCTTATGATGTTTTTCCCCCTCTACTCTCTTGGGATGAATTGAGTTTCCCCTTTGAAGTTATCTTATCGGATTGAGTATTTTATGAGAACACTTGATGTATGTCTTGCTGTGCTTATCTGTGGTGACAATGGGATGTCATGTGCCTCTTGATGTATGTTTTGGTGACCAACTTGCGGGTTCCGCACATGAACCTATGCATAGGGGTTGGCACACGTTCTTGACTCTCCGGTAGAGACTTTGGGGCACTCTTTGAAGTACTTTGTGTTGGTTGGATGAATCTGAGATTGTGTGATGCATATCGTATAATCATGCCCACAGATACTTGAGGTGACAATGGAGTACCTATGTGACATTAGGGTTTTGGTTGATTTGTGTCTTAAGGTGTTATTCTAGTACGAACTCTTTTATAGATCGATCCGAAAGAATAACTTTGAGGTGGTTTTGTACCCTATCATAATCTCTATGTTTGTTCTCCGCTATTAGTGGCTTTGGAGTGACTCTTTGTTGCATGTTGAGGGCTTGATATATGATCTATCTATGTTATTATTGTTGAGAGAACTTGCACTAGCGAAAGTATGAACCCTAGGCCTTGTTTCCTACCATTGCAATACCGTTTACGCTCACTTTTATCGCTCGTTACCTTTCTGTTTTTATTATTTCAGATTACAAAAACCTATATCTACTATCTATTTTGCACTTGTATCACCATCTCTTCGCCGAACTAGTGCACCTACACAATTTACCATTGTATTGGGTGTGTTGGGGACACAATAGACTCTTTGTTATTTGGTTGCAGGGTTGTTTGAGAGAGACCATCTTCATCCTACGCCTCCTACGGATTGATAAACCTTAGGTCATCCACTTGAGGGAAATTTGCTACTGTCCTACAAACCTGTGCACTTGCAGGCCCAACAACGTCTACAAGAAGAAGGTTGTGTAGTAGACATCAAGCTCTTTTATGGCGCCGTTGCCGGGGAGGCTAGCACTTGAAGGTATATCTTTAGATCTTGCAATCGAATCTTTTTGTTCCTTGTTTTATCACTAGTCTACTTTATAAAAGAAAACTACAAAAAAATGGAGTTGAGTTTGTCTCACACGCTTCATCTTTTTAATATCTTTCGTGAGTATGATGGAAAGGAAAATTGTGCTCAAGTGCTAGAAGAAGAATTACATAGAATGCTTGGCATAAAATATGTGAATGATGAGCATGATTGCAATGTTGTTAGTATGAATTCTCGGAATACCCATGATGCTAATGATATGCAAAGCCACAAGCTTGGGGAAGCTATGTTTGATGGAGATGATATTTTTCCCCCCAAGCTTTGATGAGAAAATTTACTATGATGAAAGCATGCCTCCTATATATGATGATTATTGTGATGACACGTATGCTTTAAAGAATAATGATAACCATGAAACGTGTCATCTTGATTTTAATTTTCAATCACATGATAGTTATTTTGTTGAGTTTGCTCCTACTACTATTCCGAATGAGAAGAAATTTGCTTATGTGGAGAGTAGTAAATTTTCTATGCTTGTAGATCATGAAAAGAATGTTTTAGGTGCTGGTTATATTGTTGAATTCATTCATGATGCTACTGAAAATTATTATGAGGGAGGAACTTATGCTTGTAGGAATTGCAATAATATCAAGTTTCCTCTCTATGTGCTTAAAGTTTTGAAGCTATGTTTGTGTTACCTTCCTATGCTAGTTGATTATTGTTCTCATAAGTTGTTTGCTCACAAAATCCCTATGCATAGGAAGTGGGTTAGACTTAAATGTGCTAGTCATATTCTTCATGATGCTCCCGTTATGTTTCAATTCTTATCTTTTATGTGAGCATCATTGCTATCATCATGCCTAGCTAGAAAGGCATTAAAGAAAAGCGCTTGTTAGGAGACAACCCAATATTTATCCTTACTGTTTTTGTGTGTCCACATGATTATGCTACTTTAGTAATCATGTTTTATAGCTTTTGTTTCAATAAAGTGCCAAGTAGAACCTTTGGGAAGACTTGGGTGAAGTTTATATGATCTTGCTGTGAAAAACAGAAACTTTAGCGCTCACGAGAATAGCTACCAACTTTTTATTGGAGAGTGATTTTAGGTTGATTCTTTTTGCAGATGATTAATAGACAAATTCCTCAGGTCCAGAAATTTATTTCAGAATTTTTTGAGTTCCAAAAGTATACGTTTGATACAGATTACTACAGACTGTTCTATTTTTGACAGATTCTGTTTTCATTGTGTTGTTTGCTTATTTTGATGCATTTATGAGTAGTATCGGAGGGTATGAACCATAGATAAGTTGGAATACAGTAGGTATTACACCAATATGAATTTATAATGAGTTAATTACAGTACCTAAGTGGTGGTTTTATTTTCTTATACTAACGGAGCTTACGAGTTTTGTTTTGAGTTTTGTGTGGTTGAAGTTTTCAAGTTTTGGGTAAAGATTTGATGGACTGTGGAACAAGGAGTGGCAAGAGCCTAATCTTGGGGATGCCCAAGGCACCCCAAGGTAATATTCAAGGACAACCAAGAGCCTAAGCTCAGGGATGCCCCGGATGGCATCCCCTTTTTCGTCTTCGTTCATCGGTAACTTTACTTGGAGCTATATTTTTATTTGCCACATGATATGTGTTTTGCTTGGAGCGTCATTTTCTTTTGTTATTTTATGCTTGCTGTTAGTTATAATAATGTTTTGCATCTTTAGTTTCAATAAAAAAGTCAAGGACAGCCTTTGCCATGCTTATTTTGCTTGTATACATGTTGCTGTTTGAAAACAGAAAGTTTACCGCTGTTGCAAAAATTCCCTAGAAAAGTCAGAGAATGGTATAACGTTTAATCTTTTTGCATATTAAGCTCTGATAAATTTATTACAGTGGGAATTTTAGTTAATTATTTTTGGAGTCAGGGAAGTATTGATACTCTTGCATTCTTTACAGATTGTACTGTTTTGGCAGATTGCTGTTATGGTTGCATTGTTTGCATATGTTTGCTTGTTTAATGATTGTATTTGAGGATAGGAGTATTAAATATATAGAGGCATTTAGTATGCAATGTCGAATAATAATTTTAGTGATTTGTTACAGTAGAAAATGATAAGGTTTTGCATTGGTTTATACTAACCTATCTCACGAGTTCTTGTTGAGTTTGTTGTGAATGAAGCTTTTGATAAAAAGAGAAACCATGATATGAGAGGAATTAAGGAGACACAAAAGTTCAATCTTGGGGATGCCCAAGCACCCCAAGATAATATTTCAAGAAGTCTCAAGCATCTAAGCTTGGGGATGCCCCGGTAGGAATCCCACGTTTCTTCTTCAACAACTATCGGTTAGTATCGGTTGAGCCTAAGTTTTTGCTTCTTCACATGAGTTGTGCTATCCTTGCAATGTCATTTTGTTTTGCCCTGCTTGCTGTTTGAATAAAGTATCAAGATCTGAAATTCTTTAATGAGAGAGAGTCTTCACATAGTTGCATAATTATTTAGCTACTCATTGATCTTCACTTATATTTTTTAGAGCACAATTGTGGTTTTATTTTGAAGAAACAGATGAACTCTCATGCTTCACTTATATTATTTTGAGAGTCTTTAATAGCATGGTAATTTGCTTAACATTAATATACTTGATATTCAAGATATGTGAAACTTTATTTTGAGTTTGTTGAATACTAAGATAAGTTTGATGCTTGATAATTGTTTTGAGATATGGAGGTGATAATATCAAAGTGATGCTAGTTGGGTGATTATGAATTTAAAGAATGCTTGTGTTGAAGTTTGTGATTCCGTAGCATGCACGTATGGTGAACCGCTTTGTGATGAAGTTGGAGCACAATTTTATTTATTGATTGTCTTCCTTATGAGTGGTGGTCGGGGACGAGCGATGGTCTTTTCCTACCAATCTATCCCCCTAGGAGCATGCGCGTAGTGCTTTGGTTTTTGACGACTTCTAAATTTTTGCAACAAGTGCATGATTTATTTTGATTAATGTTGAGTCCATGGATTATACGCATCCTTTCACCCTTCCATTATTGCTAGCCTCTCTTGTGCCGCGCAACTTTCACCGGTACCATACACCCACCATACACCTTCCTCAAAACAGCCACCATACCTACCTATTATGGCATTACCATAGCCATTCCGAGATATATTGCCATACAACTTTCCACCGTTCCATTCATATGACACACATTACTTTTGTCATATTGCTTTTTGCATGAACATGTAATACATTGTATTTGTGGCAAGGCCACCTTCATAATTTTCATACGTGTCGCTCATGAGTCATTGCGCATCCCGGTACACCGCCGGAGGCATTCATGTAGAGTCATATTTTGTTCTAAGTATCAAATTGTAATTGTTGAGTTGTAAGAAAAATAAAAGTGTGATGATCATCATTATTACAGCATTGTCCCAGTGAGGAAATGATGATGGAGACTATGATTCCCCCATAAGTCGGGATGAGACTCCGGACAAAAAATAAAAAAAAAGGCCATAAAAAAGGAGAAAAGGCCGAAACAAAAAAAACCAAAAAAATGAGAGAAAAAGAGAGAAGGGACAATGTTACTATCCTTTTACTACACTTGTGCTTCAAAGTAGCACCATGATCTTCATGATAGAGAGTCTCATATGTTGTCACTTTCATATACTAGTAGGAATTTTTCATTATAGAACTTGGCTTGTATATTCCAATGATGGGCTTCCTCAAAAGTGCCCTAGGTCTTCGTGAGCAAGCAAGTTGTATGCACACCCACTTAGTTTATTTTGTTGAGCTTTCATATATTTATAGCTCTAGTGCATCTGTTGCATGGCAATCCCTACTCACTCACATTGATATCTATTAATGGGCATCTCCATAGCCCGTTGATACACCTAGTTGATGTGAGATTATCTTCTCCTTTTTGTCTTCTCCACAACCACCATTCTATTCCACATATAGTGCTATGTCCATGGCTCACGCTCATGTATTGTGTGAAAGTTGAAAGAGTTTGAGATTATTAAAGTATGAAACAATTGCTTGGCTTGTCATCGGGGTTGTGCATGATTAAATACTTTGTGTGATGAAGACAGAGCAATAGCCAAACTATATGATTTTGTAGGGATAACTTTCTTTAGCCATGCTATTTTGAGAAGACATGATTGCTTTGATTAGTATGCTTGAAGTATTATTATTTTTATGTCAATATGAACTTTTGTCTTGAATATTTCGGATCTGAATATTCATACTACAATTAATAAGAATTACATTGAAATTATGCCAACTAGCACTCCGCATCAAAAATTCGTTTTTATCATTTACCTACTCGAGGACGAGCAGGAATTAAGCTTGGGGATGCCTGATACGTCTCCAACGTATCTATAATTTTTTATTGCTCCATGCTACTTTATCTAATGTTTTGGACAATATTGGGCTTTATTATCCAATTTTATATTATTTTTGGGACTAACCTATTAACCGGAGGCCCAACCTAGATTTGTTGTTTTATGCCTATTTTAGTGTTTCGAGGAAAAGGAATATCAGACGGAGTCAAAACGGAACGAAATCAACTGGAGAAGTTATTTTTGGAAGGAAAGCAACTTGATAGACTTGGAGTGCACGTCAGCGGAGTCCCGGGCTGCCCACGAGGGTGGGGGGCGTGCCCCCTGCCTCGTGAGCACCCCGGAGGTCCACCGACGTACCTCTTGCACCCATATATACCTACGTACCCTAAAACTTCCAGAACAGAAGATAGATCGGGAGTTCCGCTGCCGCAAGCCTCTGTAGCCACCAAAAACCTCTTGGGAGCCCGTTCCGGCACCCTGCCGGAGGGGGATCCCATCACCGGTGGCCATCTTCATCATCCCGGTGCTATCCATGACGAGGAGGGAGTAGTTCACCCTCGGGGCTGAGGGTATGTACCAGTAGCTATGTGTTTGATCTCTATGTCTCGTGTTCTCTCTTGTGATCCCTCTATGGCATGATCTTGATGTATCCCGAGCTTTGCTATTGTAGTTGGATCTTATGATGTTTCTCCCCCTCTACTCTCTTGTGATGAATTGAGTTTCCCCTTTGAAGTTATCTTATCGGATTGAGTCTTTTATGAGAACACTTGATGTATGTCTTGCCGTGCTTATCTATGGTGACAATGGGATATCATGTGCCTCTTGATGTGTGTTTTGGTGACCAACTTGCGGGTTCCGCCCATGAACCTATGCATAGGGGTTGGCACACGTTCTTGACTCTCCGGTAGAGGCTTTGGGGCACTCTTTGAAGTACTTTGTGTTGGTTGGATGAATCTGAGATTGTGTGATGCATATCGTATAATCATGCCCACGGATACTTGAGGTGACAATGGAGTATCTAGGTGACATTAGGGTTTTGGTTGATTTTTGTCTTAAGGTGTTATTCTAGTATGAACTCTTTTATAGATTGATCCGAAAGAATAACTTTGAGGTGGTTTCGTACCCTACCATAATCTCTACGTTTGTTCTCTGCTATTAGTGGCTTTGGAGTGACTCTTTGTTGCATGTTGAGGGCTTGTTATATGATCTATCTATGTTATTATTGTTGAGAGAACTTGCACTAGCGAAAGTATGAACCCTAGGCCTTGTTTCCTACCATTGCAATACCGTCTACGCTCACTTTTATCGCTCATTACCTTGCTGTTGTTTCAGATTACAAAAACCTATATCTACTATCTATTTTGCACTTGTATCACCATCTCTTCGCCGAACTAGTGCACCTATACAATTTACCATTGTATTGGGTGTGTTGGGGACACAAGGGACTCTTTGTTATTTGGTTGCAGGGTTGTTTGAGAGAGACCATCTTCATCCTACGCCTCCTACGGATTGATAAACCTTAGGTCATCCAGTTGAGGGAAATTTGCTACTGTCCAACAAACCTGTGCACTTGCAGGCCCAACAACGTCTACAAGAAGAAGGTTGTGTAGTAGACATCAAGCTCTTTTCTGGCGCTGTTGCGGGGAGGCTAGCACTTGAAGGTATATCTTTAGATCTTGCAATCGAATCTTTTTGTTTCTTGTTTTATCACTAGTCTAGTTTATAAAAGAAAACTACAAAAAAAATGGAGTTGAGTTTGTCTCACACGCTTCATCTTTTTAATATCTTTCGTGAGTATGATGGAAATGAAAATTGTGCTCAAGTGCTAGAAGAAGAATTGCATAGAATGCTTGGCATAAAATATGTGAATGATGAGCATGATTGCAATGTTGTTAGTATGAATTCCCTGAATACCCATGATGCTAATGATATGCAAAGCCACAAGCTTGGGGAAGCTATGTTTGATGGAGATGATATTTTTTGTCCCCCAAGCTTTGATGAGCAAATTTACTATGATGAAAGCATGCCTCCTATCTATGATGATTATTGTGATGACACGTATGCCTTAAAGAATAATGGTAACTATGAAACGTGTCATCTTGATCTTAATTTTCAATCACATGATAGTTATTTTGTTGAGTTTGCTCCCACTACTATTCTGAATGAGAAGAAATTTGCTTATGTGGAGAGTAGTAAATTTTCTATGCTTGTAGATCATGAAAAGAATGTTTTAGGTGCTGGTTATATTGTTGAATTCATTCATGATGCTACTGAAAATTATTATGAGGGAGGAACTTATGCTTGTAGGAATTGCAATAATATCAAGTTTCCTCTCTATGTGCTTAAAGTTTTGAAGCTATGCTTGTGTTACCTTCCTATGCTAGTTGATTATTGTTCCCATAAGTTGTTTGCTCACAAAATCCCTATGCATAGGAAGTGGGTTAGACTTAAATGTGCTAGTCATATTCTTCATGATGCTCTCGTTATGTTTCAATTCTTATCTTTTATGTGAGCATCATTGCTATCATCATGCCTAGCTAGAAAGGCATTAAAGAAAAGCACTTGTTGGGAGATAACCCAATATTTTTCCTTACTATTTTTGGGAGACAAACTCTGTGGAGAAGGGCTACGAGCTGGACTACAAGATATATGTCTCGATTATTATTCTCAGAGATAAAACATGATATATTTACCAAAGTACTTTTTTTACTTACAGCTCGGTTGAGGGCTGGCCCCCTTGCGGGCACTGTGCGATAAGGACGCCCTGTGGGGCAGGGCCCCCTGGCGAGGGTTTCTTCCCTCGTTTGGAAACTTCCGTTTCCAAGTCTTCAGAGGCAGCCCTTTTCTTCCCGTGAGGAGAGGGGATTTTATCCTCCTTCGCGGAGGCACTCGCTCCCCCGGTTTGGATGTATAAGATGAAGCCCGGCCGAGGCTTCTCTATTCCTCCCCTCATCTTCTCCTTATGGCACCTGATATGGTGCGCACTCAAGCATCGCGGTTAATAAAGGATCCGGCGAGCCTTTGGGAAGGGGAGCCGAACACCTGATCCTCTCCGCATTTCTTATCCAGCCCTGGCCGAGAGCAATGTTTCAGAATGATGTTGTAACAAATATAAAGGACGACATGTTCGGTCGTGGAATTACTTACTTGGGTATCTGGACAGTTGCAGTTAATACCCGCATCCTCGATGGTGTCCGGACACTTTATTCGTGATCCGAAGAACAATCCATACATCCCTTCGAGCGTCACGCCGAAGAATTGTTGAATAGTTCGCGGTCCTTCCGGGTTGAACTCCCACATACAAAGAGATCGACGTTGGCATGGCAGGACCCGACGAACTAGCATTACTCCGGGCCAAATCACCGCCGAGCACCAGGCCGCCGTTCGCCGTCAATACTATCGAAACCGTATGCAGCAGATTAGGAAAAGACAGGGATTGCGCAAAAGACCAGGAGGGGCATCGAGTCAAGTCATAAAAAAAAATCTCAACGCCATTGTAATCTTACGGCGAGGGGATGGTGGGCTTTTGCCTCATCAAACGTAAAAACAAACTCAACTCCGTTGTAATCTTACGGCGAGGGGACGGTGGGCTTTTGCCTCGATCAAACGAATGGTGGCTTGGTTGAACGTGGCTCGGTCGATCGACCGGGGTGAAGAATAACTTATTCTTCACCCTAGGTCTTAAATAGACTTTCTACATATTCAAATAGTTACATTTCTATTGATTCACTACGTAAAATTTGGTATAAGAAAAAAAAATATAAGTCATAAGACAAGAATATTTGGAGTTCATGTATATTTTACACTATGTTTTTATGTTTGTAATTTTACATAACATAAATTATTTTTTATGGCGATTGTATATTTTCTTACGATCTCTTTTATTGTCAGAAATAAGACAAAACTTACGAAACGTAAAATTATAGTGCATTGATGGTAAAATAGTGGGGGTGAAGAATAACTATTCCTCACCCAGGGTGACGAATAGTCAATCCCTATATATATATATATATATATATATATATATATATATATATATATATATATATATATATATATATATATATATTACAAAAACACTCTTTAGAAATATTTGAAAAAATATTGATCATGTATATAAAAATGTTGAATAAGTATTTGAAAAATTGTTCAACAAGTATTTAAAAAAATATTGATCATTTATATAAAAATGTTTAGCAAGTATTTGAAAAAATGTTGATCATGTATATAAGAACTAGAATGAAAAATAAAAATAAACAAAGAAGAAAAATGAAAAAATACGGAGGAAAAAGAGAATGAAAAATCGGAGAAGAAAGAAAAATGAAGGAAAAGAAAACGGAAAAACAAAGAAACACCGGAGAAGACCGGCTCCGATCGCCTCTAGTAGGTCGTGATCATACAACTAACCAGTAACTCGAAGCGGGCGGAGTTGTTAGCTGCGCCGTTGATTCTTTCCTGGCTCCCCGCAACATCTGATCCATTTTCTGTTGCTTAGTGTCCAGACTTGCTGTGTGATGAAAATGGAAAAGCTTATTTTCATATCTATTGTTCCCATGACTCGTGGACTGATGCTGACACAACCAAAATTTCAGGAACCGAACATGCAGGGCAGCAGCGAAATCAGAAAGGAACGGGCAGGAGGCAACACTATGTTTTTGTCTGGAATTTATTAAGGAAGACCACAACTTGGGGTTTATTAGTAGGTTGACATTTGATTAACCCCAACTAGGCCTGTTGTGTATGTTGGCATAGTCCCGACACCGAATACTTCCGGTGACAGAGATACGACCGATGACGAACCAACTCGCTGACTAAACTCCACGAATTTGCTTCAGCTAGCGTCCAGTGAATTGGACACGCACGTACACAATAAACAATCTCAGCCAATCGATTGGTACGCACACAACGGCCAGACGGCCGGAACCCACGCAGGTATAAAGCTAGCAACACTCAGGCGGAACACTTGAAACAGTGCCGATTTGATATAGCCACGGGCACGTCTCATACCCGGTGATTACTTTATTTCTTCAACTCTCACAATGTGTTGATTACAAGCCTAGATACACAGATATATGTAGCCTAAGCTAGTTCTCTACACAACCGACTCGGTGAAGTACAACACTAAACCATACTAGGACACTTGCACGTGCCGTACAAGTTTGTGCTTAGTCTAACAGTGACACGTCCACTAGAAACTTCAACGATGCAATTGCAAAAGGTATCTTTGATGTACTTCAAAATCTTTATCAGTAAGATTTCACGTATACCCAAGCCACTATATCCGGCAAAGTTTTTGTCCTCACGTTTCACCACTTGGCTGATTGGGACTAGGTGGCTTATGGGATGCGGACACGTGCATTATTTTGGGAGGTTGGGGGTAGAAATGTGTGTGTGACTGTAGTTTCCCCTGAAAAAATTTGTTAACGTGATTTTCCTTTCGCGTGTGCATGTAGCTATTTTGCGTATTGCTTTGGAGTGCATGTGGGCTATCCCTGTCTTGCTGACTTTCTTGCATGGGTTGCGTGCGTGGCTAGATGCATTCGGTCCGTCTCCCAGCCGCCCAAGATCTGTCTCCTTGTCCGCTACTTTCATGCGTGCGTTGATTGGCTTGGTTGCACATGAATCGGGTGGGCGTTTCTGGTGGTTTCTTCCTCTAATCCTCTGCATGGGTTGGGTTGGGTCAATCCGCGTGGCCTTTTGAATTAGCATTTGCATGCATGCAGCCTTGGGAGGTGATTTTCGATATGGCTACTTGCATGCATCTTATTTCTCAATGGCCGGTAGAACTAGGCAGGGTTTTTCTTTTCTTTGCATGTACCGGCTATTGCGAGTATTGACGCGTGATGAGTGAGCGTTGACACGTAACATATTGACATGTAACCGGTGCCTTCTCGATAGCTCAATGTATCGTCCTTTTCTGGAATTGCTATCAGTCTATAAATACGGGATTCCCTTCAGTTATGTTGCAAGCCAGTTGCGTAGCATTCCAAGACTAGCGGCGCCATGCACGCAACGAGGCCGACCTGCTAGCCGTCGCCGTCCAAGCCATCAGCGGCGGCCCATGCGATGGACCATGCATAGTTGGAAAGCAAGGTGCGAGGTACCCGGGGCGGCCAGGATGTGCGTGCACGCTAGGCTATGGACCGCGTTGTCCGAGGAGTCCAACGGGCAAGGTGAGCCTCAACGGACTTCTTCGGCGCACCGATGAGGCTTTCGGACAGGCGGAAGTCCGGGCATGGTTGGTTTCTCCGGAGAGTACCTATTCCCTTATTCCTCACGTGTGTATCTTCTTTTCTGCCTGGATGTCGATCTGACGCAGGAGGCATGCTGGCTGCAAGGCGCGGCGGTAGCGGATGTGGGTGGCTGCCAATGGAGCCAAACGCGGTGGTGCCGACGGTCGGCAAAGTCCCGACAGAGCTGGACGAGCTCGCGCTCCACGACCACAGTGATGGCCAGCGCGGGGCACCCGGAGCTGTTTTCACGCACCAGATCTACCAGCGTCGCCCCTTTCTCTTCCGCACCAGTTCCACACATCGCCGCCGGTTTCCTCCATGACCCCTACTCACCTCCATCCCCTACCCAGCCCCCATACACGCTGCCCGCTGGTGGAGCTCACCAGCGCCGTCATGGAGCTCGGCGGCGTTGGAGGCCCATTTTGCAATGTCTACCTCCCTGAGTATCTGTTGGTGGACTGGACGCGGGGCGGCGCTGCTCCAGGTCCTCATGCCGGCGTGGTGAAGGCGCATGCATGCGCCGATGTCCGCTGGATCCCATCGGCGTGGCCCAGGTGAGGTCGTTCTGCCCTATGTTCGGCGCCCTCTTCTATTGTTGCTTCTTTACTCTTTTTTGAGCATCGGGGATTGGCGGCTGCGGCGGAGCAGACTACTACGTCGGCAACACCGCTGGTACCGGGTGGCCAATGCATGTGTTGTGCAGAGGGTGCCGATGCCGCCAGTCCACGGGCAACCATATGCCAGGCACCGCGAGAGTCTCTGACGCGTTAATGGCGGTCGCCCAACACGCGCAGACACTGTGAGGGATGTGATGGAAGCGGTGGCCATAGTTGCACCGACCATTTCAGTCGCTCGGGGGAATGTCAGTGTGGCAGCCGGCGTGGATGACGCGATCGACTTGCATCTGTGATGGATAGAATGTATGGTACTAGCGCCGGTTATTTGGGTATCATCAAGGGGGATCTTTTCTTTCAAATTTTCAGTGATCACATGTACAGTCACATGCATCAGAAGTAAATTGTCATGAGGAAGACAAGCTTCAGCATCATCTTGCATAGGTGAGCAAGATTGAGGAGGCCTTCCGTTAAGGTGTGAGTAGGCTTTGTTGTGACTACGTGGGCAGTCCACCCAAATCGCGTCATGCAGTTTTGGGCGTCTGTTCTGATGGAGGAGTGCAGCAACATGTAGATGTAGGGATGGCGGATCCCACATCTCTGCACTGCCTGTAAAGTGTCACGTGCAGTAAAGCTATGATGTCAAGCGTAATCATTTCTACGTACCCGTCTATCTTATGTAACCTCACAGTGTCAGAAAATCAGCTGGCGACTTTCCATCATGTTCTTTCTTTTTATGTAACCTCACAGTGTCAGGAACTGTACGCCACTGATGAATGAAACTGTCTTCATTTTATCCAGTAATTTGAAACTAAAGCTTAAAGATTATCAAAATTTCCCGCAAAAAAACATTATCATAATCCCCCAGAAACATCCATGTAATTGGCTAAATCAAGCGGCAGTGGAACTCTATGCGACACGCGGCTAAACGCGTATCTACGCAAGGGTCTAGAAGGTCCGCCATGCATGCACCGTAGTCACATCTACCTTTCCATGCATATACAACTAATACAATAATCTACCATGCACAACTGAACAAGCCATGCACAAGGGCATGTACAATGGAAGCATCACCATGGTGCTGTCCCATCGCCTCCAACTAGACTCAGTGAGGTGAGGCCATAGATTAGTTTTTTCTCCTCCATCGCCAAGAGTTGAGGCCACCATTTTGTGGACCTGATATGCTGAGATCATCCTAGGTGGAGAAGTCCATCTCTCGCTTGCTTTCTCTCAGCTTTTCCCCTCTCCCTTCCATTTTCTTTGGTTTCTCTTGTGGAGCAGCAGCCTCCTCTGCAGGCTACGCCATGAGGTTTGGGGCGACCACTTTTTTCCAACATAGCATCCGAACCTTGGTGGACAGTGGGGCAGCAGGTCTGGAGCAGCCCGTTGGCCTGGCCATGCCCTAAGTCACATCCACGGATCCACCTCCATATAAGTGGCTAATAAAATAATTTAGGAGTACCATACATGCATACGGCCACGTTCTCTGTTGCAGCTTGCAGGTATTCATTTAGAAAGAATGTTAACCTCATAATATGCACTCAGCAGGCATGCAGCCGTTTAAAAAAGATTATAATTTTCAAAAACTTTACTTTCCTCCGCACCGTGCAAACAACAACAATAAATATCACGATCAAACAATATCAACCAATTCTTAAGCGACACCATGTATACATTCAAGTTTCATCTTCCCTTTTGAATATCATGAATTACCTACCCTCTTTTTGAGGAAAATACGTATATACATACAAGTACTACCTGTATCCGTCACATGAATAGACAATAAATCCAACGAAAAATTCCTGTGCCACACACAAATAATGCCCCGCATGCATATTCTAATTAAGATGATATACTTGCATGCATGAAGTACATTCAGAATTAAAACCCGAGGCCACACCATGATGATCTAATTTAACAAGAGAAAAGTCTAAAATAAACCTTGAATTTGTACTCTCAGTTTGAAGCAAACCTTGACCTTCAAATCCCTGAAATTAGCACCCTATTCTCTCTGATCTTGATCTATCCAGGCCCTTTTTGGCTAAGAGCTTGTTTGTGCCTGGGGGATTGCATAAGTGGCGGGGTTCGCTCGGCGTCTGGTTGAGCGCCACTCTGTGCGCGTTGGCTGGCGAAATAAGATGACTAGTTGTTATCTATATCGTGTTCTGTTATTAGTTAAAAAATAGGACGAGTTAAAGCAATACGAGCATTGCTAGAATGAAGTGCTACAACTCTTCTCACTTCGTTCGAAACTAGAATGAGCTGGATCGGTAATTTACCAAAAAAAAAAAAGATTGAGCTGGATGAGTACTAGAGAAGAAAGGGACGGGATATTGAAAAGTGCAAACAGCAACCGAGCTCCATGGAGCTCTTTATTTTTCCTTCAAAGAAAAAAAAACTTTTTTCACATCCAAAAAAAAAATCTGAAAAAAGTATACACATAGATATATGATTGTAGTATACATGTATAAAATTTTATAAACATATAGAGTGTGTTAATATGTGATGTACATTGGGAGGGCTTCGTTTCTATATGCTTTTTTGAGTTTTCTCTTCTGTTCTGTGTCCTACTCAGAGAAATAAAGCGGCGCAGTTCTCTGAAGATGGAGTAAGATTCTTTACGCCTAGCTCCATCTCGGTGGTGCTTCTAGCGTCATCAGAAGGCGTGTGGAGGTTTGTCTCCGACAGATCTCACGGGATTCGGTCGGTGTTTGTCTTCAGTGGATCCGCGTGGATCCGGTCTTTGTTTGTAGGGTCAGGTGGCTACAGATTGGATCATTCTGATATAAGCTTCTCTTCAATGACAGCGGTTTTCTGTTGTCATGCGCTGGTCCTATAGGGTATTAGCACAATGACTTTTCGACTGTTTACTACAACAAGTCTTGCCCGAGTTCAGGGAAGGAGGGATGATGAAGGCGGCGCGCCTTCAGCTTGCTTCAATGATTGTAGTCGTCACTAGGTGTTGTACGGATCTGGATGTATTTTTTTATTTCGGGTATTCATTGTAATATCATATTTGATAATGAATAGATTGGATGTTTTTCTAAAAAAAGTGATGCACACAAAAAGATAAATGCATGAATTGAAATATGCCTTTTCTTTTTTGTTTTTGGGACTGATATTTATCCTTTTTATGCACTATGCAAATAATCAAATTTGCTAAATTTTTGTACATACTTGAAGAACATGCATATGTATTTCTTCCAAAAAAATATCTCTACTGTTATAAAAAAACTGAGTTGGTGATGATGGTGTGCCTGCCATCTTACAATATAGATCGTCCGATCTATATCTGACGGATAGAAAGAAACTATGGCAATTTTGCAAAAGGATACCCACTCCTCTCTCATTCATCCTTATCTCCCACAACTTCATTGTTGAGTAAATAAAAAAGGAAGCCTCTGGAACAATCTGGCATGGTGGCCGCTGCCGACATCGTCCATCCCCATGCCTCCGCTAAGTCCGACCACCAATCACTACCGCGTCCCACTCCTCTAGTGGCGTAGCCAGCCCAATACGCCAGGGTTGTCCATTAATAGAAACATTTACATAAGATTATTTATTTTTAAAGAATTTTTTTACTACACTAAATACAAGCTATGGAGAAATTACAGGGTCGTCCATGGACCACCCTGGCCATCCCCTAGCTACGCCACTCCACAACAGGTGTTTTGTAAAAAAAATGCATCATGATGTTCCGTGCAACGCACGGGCATCTTGCCAGTTATTTGAAACTTCTTAATATATTTTGAATATTATTTTTTTGAAAAGGGACTCCATGAAGCCCGTTCTTTGCAACGGCGCTCTCCGGGATATAGCACAACGTGCAGCTAAGACAGAGCACCGCAGCTGCAGCTGCACACCATCACGTTATCAAATTGATTACAGCAGAAGCACATGCATTTACTGATCATGCACGCCACGACGCGCGCCACTTTGTGCTGCTGCTCCTCGGCCATGCCAGCCAAGCCAGCAAGTAAAACGAGCACGGGAACGTACAAGGTCGAGCGGAGACGAGGGAGATCGGTTGATCCTGCTAGCACTGTGCAGCGCAATGCATGCGACTGAGCAATGCAATTGCAGAGCCCACAATACCGATCGATGAAGAAGGAGGCTTCAGTTGGGTTTGTGTATGGTGAGAGCCCACGGGGCGAGAACGATTGAAGTAGGGCCCATAGCCAGCCCAGCTAGCGCTGCCCTCCCCCCTTCCCCCGGTTACATGTGCAATCCCCCCAGTACAAACGAGGTCTCAGCAAAAAAAACGCCGGGATAGACTGGGATTAAAGAGTTTAGGGTGCCGATTTCAAGGATTTTGAGGTTAGAGTTCAATTCAGACTCAAAGTACAAATTTAAGGTTTATTTTAGACTTTTCCCATTTAACAATACTTATTAATGTTTTTTTTATCTTCTTGCATTGAGTTGCGCCACTTTTGCCAAAATAAATGATCCCCACTGGAGATGTATCAAACATGTATTTCCATGTTTGGTAGCATGCATCATGTGTGATGGCAGTAATTTTTTCTATCGTATTTTTTCCATATTCATAATTTTACATACAATAATCCTCCATCTTAAAGTAATAGCATTTACTTTAAAAAATAAACACAATGTATGTAACCAAACTGTATAGACGGGTGCGGCGTGCCGCCACGCTGGCATAGGCTAGTACATGTCTAAATCATAGTTTTAAATAGCGCGCTAAGCCTCTTAGCGGCGGACCTCTTCTAAATGCTACAACGGAGAAATAACATGCTATTTAAAATGTTTGATCATTTGTTTGTACCAAATTCTCTTAGCGCTGTATAGCGGGCTATTAATTTAAAACCATGATCTACATTGGTAAATTATTTTGACATTTACACTAAAGGGCCTCATGTTGTAGCTTCGCCCCAGGCCCCCGAAATCTCAGGAACGGCCTTGGCTAGAGACTAACTATGTGTGGTGACGACGGTGGAACTGAACTGAACTTGAGTGCTAATGCAGGCGTACCTAACGCTGACATTGACACTAGAAATTGATGAAGTCGCTCTCATCTCCACAAGATCGACCAGAAGACAATTCAACTTTTCTCTTGGTTGTGCTGACTGCTGACCAGAAGAAAATACTACGGCCGCCGTGTGCTGTGGACTAGTGAACCCAAGGTAACGGCGCCAATCGCGCGCTTGCTCACATGGAAAGAGACGGAGAAGATTAGCTAAAGACTAGCTGTGTGCGGTGGCGGTGGGACTGAACTGAACTTGAGTTGTACTAGTGCAGGCTCACCTGACGCTGATAGCCTGACATTGTCACTAGAAACTGATGAAGTCGCTCTCATCTCCACCACCACATCGACTGGAAGAAGAAAATTCAACTTTTCTCTTGGGTGTGCTGACGAGAAGAAAATGCTGCGTGTGCTGTGGACTGGTGAATCCAAGGCAACACCTGCATGGAAGAGACGAAGAAGACACTATAGCAAGAGACTAACTAAAGACTAGCCAGAGAAAACACTATAGCAGGAGATGCGCATTACACTCATATATATAGCTAAGGCAGCGAAGCAAGAAAAACCACAGGCAGCGAAGCTAGCTTCAACTTGAAGATGGAGGAGGGCTACTACTTCTCGTACGCATCCCTCTGCGGCGCCCTTGCGGTGATTGTGGCAGGCTGGCTCGTGTACAGGTGGATGAATCCTCCCTGCAACACCGGGAGGCTCCCTCCCGGATCCATGGGCTTCCCCCTCGTCGGCGAGACCTTCCGCTTCTTCAAGCCAAGCCCTTCTATCGACATCCCAGCCTTCTACAAGCAAAGGCTCAAAAGGTACTCCATCTAACGGTAGTTCTTTTTGTCGAAATAGACTTTCGCCCCGCTTTACTGATAAAGCAACCACCTTCCTTCGGCACATGAACGTGTGTAGATACGGCCCGTTGTTCAAGACGAACCTCGTGGGGCAGCCGTTGGTGGTGTCCATGGACGCCGAGGTGAACCGCTTCATCTTCCAGCAGGAAGGCAAGCTGTTCCGGAGCTGGTACCCGGACACCACCAACATCATCTTCGGAAAGGAGAGCCTCGCCTCCTGCGACGGCTCCCTCCATAAGTTTGTCCGCAGCTTCGCCGCCAGGCTCTTCGGCGTCGACAGCCTCCGGGACGTGCTCCTCGCCGAAATGGAGCAGAACGTGGCGCGGAGCTTCGCCGCGTGGGCCGCGGAGCCTGCAGGAATCGAGGTCAAGGACGCGGTGTCCACGGTAATTCTTAAGGACATGCATGCAATATAACACAGTGTACTTCGATTGGCTAGCTAGTTGGTAATAAACTGATGATATTTGACCATGTAGATGATCTTCGACCTCATGGCCAAGAAGCTGATTGGTTTTGGGCCCGACAAGTCAAGGAAACTTAGGAAGAATTTGGATGTCTTCTTCCAGGGAATGGTCTCCTTCCCGCTGTATTTCCCTGGGACAGCATTCTACAAATGCATACAGGTATTATTACTAGTATTATACAGAAACATACACATCATGATCATATGCATATGCATATGCATCAAACAGACCGGGACTTATGCTAGCTTCTCTACGTAGGGAAGGAAAAATGTGCAAAAGGTACTCAAGGACCTGCTAAAAGAAAGGCTCAGTGCACCTCAAAAGCGACACGGTGATTTCCTCGACGAGGTCGTCGATGAGCTACAGAGCGGGACGGGAATGTTGAACGAGAAATTCGCCGTAGATCTGGTGGGCGCCCTCCTGTTCGCCAGCTTTGCGACCGTGTCGTCGTCGCTCACTGTCGCCATGAAGTTCCTCAGCGACCAACCCAGTGTGGTAGAATCACTCAAGGTTCTCTCTTAGTCTCTAACTACCGATTAATTTTTCTTGCTTCTGAACCTGCACACAAAAAAATCTTGCTTCTACGTGTAATTAATAAATGTATATGTATGTTGAATACTTGGATTTTTTGTGTGGTTAAAGAGTACTTAATTATGTTTGCAGGAGGAGCATGAAGCGATTTTGAAGAAAAGAGAGGGTGCCGGTACTAGTGCGATCACATGGGACGAATACAAGTCCATGGCATTCACTGCTCAGGTTTAATTTCACTTCATGCATGTGTAGCTTGATTTCACTACTAGGAGTAATAGAAAGTTACTAGTACCAGATGCACGATATTAGTGTATGATACTGCCCACGACTAGCAGCCTAATAATCCTACAACAACATTACAAGTTTGAATGGTTATTACAAGTTTGGATGCATGCATATACAATGAAGCTGAAGCCCAACGTTTTGTGTAAGCAGGTCACGAATGAGATCGTTCGCCTTAGTAACGTGGCCCCTGGAATATTCAGGAAAACACTAACAGATGTGCAAGCGAAAGGTATTCTCTCTTTTTTAGCATCTTTTTTTTAGTGAAAGGTACTCTCAGCCCAGCACCTTAGACAATTCTCTTGCTGCACATCATCAAGTTTTATAGAGTACATTCTAGTTAACGCCTCGCAATTGAACTATATATTCCTCCCTAACGCGTGAAACCGCAGGCTACACGATCCCCGCCGGTTGGCTGGTGATGATCAGCCCCATATCTGTCAATCTGAACCCAGAACTGTATGAAGATCCCTTAGCCTTTAATCCATGGAGGTGGCAGGATGAGTCGAAGAAGAGCACTCTGCTCAAGAACTTCATGCCGTTCGGAGGGGGGCTAAGGCTTTGCGTGGGCGCAGAATTCAGCAGAATTCAGATCGCACTCTTCCTTCACACCTTGGTGACAAAGTACAGGTAACTGTGGTGTAAAAAGATATCTATGCATATGTATATGTATATACATACACATATTCTTATGAGGATTTCATTAAATAAATGTTGGGCAGATGGAAGGAGATAAAAGGAGGCGAAGTGCAACGCATATCCGAGATCGTGTTTCCGAAGGGCTATCACATCCAAATAATCCCTAGGGAGGAATCGATAAACTGATACAAGAAAGCAGAGCCTACTTTCTCGCTAGCAACTTCATGGACAATCTTAATTACTCCTTCAATAGCAGGGGATTGACAGAGAAAATGTAATCTCTGCCATGAAATGTAGCTTTGCAACGTGTGTGAGTACCTCGGCACTACCGTGGCTATATGCTCACAGCCTCCACACACCATGTGTGGAGTTTCTAAACTATGTGGGTCATTTCCTCTTTTTAGTAATATATAAAAGAACAGATGTTACCTAGAACAAAAACCTAAATACTGTTATTGAGGAGTGTGTCACGTGTAAGAAAATTGGCTGTAATTGCTGCCAGGAGTACTAGTCATGGTTTTCACTTTACTGGAATTTCGATGAAGTCTACTGCCGTACTTAAATTCAGTGTACACTGAAATATTTACCTTTCAGCCAAAAAAATCAGCAATTTCAGTAGTACACATGAATTAAAAAATAAAAATATTTTGTTAAATTCAATTGAATATTTCGGCCTTTTGGTCAAAATACATACCGAATTACTGAATTTTCACGATTTTGGTTGCTACTGAATTTCTGAAACTGAAATATGATGTCCCGCGCGTTGCTACGGGAATTTGTTGCGGATTTTTTAAGTAATACCCACATATAAAAAATAACACTATGAATAAATAATATGATATAGTATTTCAAATATAGACAAGGATTCAAAGATATTACTAGTACACTTCACATTGCTACTGTAGAGCTAAATAAACCGCGTCTTGCAATTCTTCTCATGTACGTGACTTCGCTTAACCTATAAATTAGTGATGTATGTGAAGCATTCAGATTGCACGGAGAGGAATATTGTACAAGAGAAATTAAAATCCACAACTATAGCAGAAAAATAGTGACAATTTGTCTTAGAACCTTATGAAGAAAATCATTGGATTTAAGAACCACCTATAGGCTACATTCTCTTTCCTCTTCAATATAATCCTGGATGAGCGGGTCGGAATTATCAGAATCCTCAATAAGGAGAATGAGGTAGAATCCGCCAGTATCAGCCAGGATGCCTCATTGGATTGGCACGGAGCAGATGTGTCATGGCCAACATGGGCGGCCCCAGCTTGAGATGAGTGTCAAATATCAATGTCGATGACGATGGTAGATCATTACAATGAGCCCAGTTGGTCTACATAGTTTCGTACATAAATGTTATCAACATTCAATAAATCACGAGGGAACAATCGGGTGAAACTAAAACGGCCGACGCTTCATTTGTGCTGATGTGCAATGCATGAATGTATGCTAGGAGAATTAAACGATCGTTGTGCTCATATGTGATGCATGGCTGCATGGTTAGAGAATTTGCAAACTGAACGCGATGTGGCGCCATGTTGATGACAGTGTGCATGCTGAGAGAATTACTAGTAGTGGGGATCAACTTTTTAAGTATGTAGGATTGGTGTCAGACGCACCGAAAGACTCTCAAGGACGCCAAGACTCTTTTGAGAACCAGGTATGCAAATACATTTTCTCGAGGACCATCGAGTAATGAAGTCTGATCATTTAGGACATACTCCCTCGGTTCCTAAATATTTGTCTTTTTAGAGGTTTTCAATGATAGTCCACATACGGATTTATATAGACGCCGCTAAGCAGGAGACGTTTCTAGAAGGAATAAATGATGAGCTGAGCATGTAGTTGATGGTGGCAACATTCAACAACTACCAGGAGTTGGTAGATAGGGCTCTCATGATTGAAGGCAAGCAGCAACAGATTGATAATCGCAAGAGGAAGTATGGACAGAGGAGGTACACTTCAGGAGCTCAGTAGAAGCCCCGCTATTCCCCGTATTCGGGAGGACATACCCATAACCATGGAGGACATACACACAATGGAGCAAGTTCGCATAACCATAGTGGCCCCAGGAATGGCAATGGCAATGGAGGTTCTGCCAAGAAGCCCAACCCCTTCACCAAAGGTCAGGTGAACCATATCAGCGTGGCGGAGATTGATGATCAACCCGACGCAGTTGTCGGTAAGTTTTTGATTAATTCATTTACTGCACTTGTTCTTTTTTATACTGGTGCATCGCATTCATATATCAAGGGGATTTGTGGACAAGCTTAAATTGCCAACCCAAGCCCTTAGGTCACCCATGTTAGTGAGCTCGTTAGGAGCAGAGTATATGGCCAGCCGATGGTGTGGTCGGTTACCTTTAACCATCGGTAGACATGTGTTTCCCTCCGACCTAATAATTTTGGAGTCACAAGGATTGGATATAATATTAGGCATGGATTGGTTATCGAAGTATGGAGAAAACATTGATTGTGCTAGTAAGTCAATATTTCTCATTGTCGGTGTCAAAACCGGCGGATCTCGGGTAGGGGGTCCCGATCTGTGCGTCTTAGGCTGATGGTAATAGGAAGCAAGGGACACAATGTTTACCCAGGTTCGGGCCCTCTCGATGGAGGTAAAACCCTACTTCCTGCTTGATTAATATTGAAGATATGAGTAGTACAAGAGTAGATATACCACGAGATCGTAGAGGCTAAACCCTAGGAGCTAGCCTATGATGGTATGATTGTAATTGTGATCGGCCTTCTAAGGACCATGCCCTCCGGTTTATATAGACACCGAAGAGCTAGGGTTTACATGGAGTCAGTTACAAGGAAGGAAACATAATATCTGGATCGCCAAGCTTGTCTTCCACCAAAGGAGAGTCCCATCCGGACACGAGCCAAAGTCTTGAGTCTTGTATCTTGACGCTTCTATAGTCCGGACGATGAATATAGTCCAGCTGTCTGGATACCCCCTTATCCAAGACTCCCTCAGTAGCCCCTGAACCAGGCTTCAATGACGATGAGTCCGACGCGCAGTCTTGTCTTCGGCATTGCAAGGCGGGTTCCTCCTCTGAATACTCCAAGGTTATTATCGAACACGTAGGCCGTGTCCAGATCTGCAAAATGATCTTCACATACCATCGTAGAGAGAATGATACTTCAGCTGACAGTTTTTAGACGATGTGAGATGCCCTTTCAGTCAGATCGAACCATTTTTCCACTACCAGCCATAGCATATACTGCGAGGCGGTTTCCTTAGCACGTCTTGTCAAAGCGAAGATCATGTCCCCTTATCACGGGATTCTCATCAATACGGGTATGGGTAATCCAACCATACCGCTAATCGCGGCGAGTGGGAGACGAGCGGGTTCCACTAGGCAAGTGGGGAGGCGCAAAAAAGCTCTTACCTTCTCTTATAAAGAGATAGGGCATCTTCCTCTTTTACCCACGCCTTCTCCTTCCGCTAACTCATTCCCCTCTGCTCGAGCCCCAACGCCCAAGCGCTCTTCTTCTCCATCGAAGAGAGGTTTTTCTAAGATGTCCGAATCCGGAGCAGGAGGCAAATGGATGGCCTCTACCGTCCGGGAGAAGGATATCAAGAGGCTCCGAGAAGCTGGGTATCTGGCCAAGAAGATTGGCCACCGTCTCCCACCGGCAGTACAGGTTGTCCCTACCCCGGAGCCCCGTGAGAGAGTCGTGTTCCTTCCCCATTTTGTCCGCGGGCTCGAGTTTCCCCTCCACCCATTTGTTCGAAGAGTCATGTATTACTACGGGATTGACTTTCACGATCTTTCCCCCAACTCTTTTCTCAATATCTCGATGTTCATCGTCATGTGCGAGGCCTTCCTCCGGATTCCGCCTCACTTCGGCCTGTGGCTGAAGATTTTCAATGTGAAGCCCAAGGTGGTGAGTGGCGAACACGCCCAGTGCGACGGCGCCATGGTGAAGAAGATGCCCAAGGTTGTTTGGCCGAAGGGCACTTTTAATGACTCCGTCAAGGAGTGGCAGCTATAGTGGTTTTATATCACCGAACCACGCGGCGAAAAATGGGCAACAGCTCCTGATTTCAGATCCGGAGCTCCACTGCGGCTTACGTCCTGGCCCAAGAAGGGCCCGAACTGGTGCTCGTCTGATGAGCTGTCACTGCTCCAGACGCGTGTTCGTAGCATGGTCGACAAGGACGTCAAGCTTGTTGACGTGGTCCAGGTGATGCTAGTTCGCCTGGTTCTCCCTTGCCAGCGGTGAGCCTATACTTTATGGGAATTCGACCCAACCGAGCACCAAACCCTCCGGGAGCTCTATGATTCATCCCACAAGGATATCTGGAAGGTGCTCTTTAGGTCTAGAAAATCATGGCCGGACTCTTCCGAGGACCGAGGTATCAATTATCCGATTCTGTAAGCCCGGTAAGTTATAGCCACGCCCTGTCCCTCCAGGCTTCAGCTGGCATATCATGAGGGGGACGTTTTAACCGTGCTTCATTGTGGCTTTAGGGATGGATAAAAAAGGTGGAGCGGATACAATGTCCGGCCCCGCTGCCGGAGGAACCGGGCGGACCTCTTCTAACGAAGATGCTGGTGCCTGCGCCTTACAAGGCGCCAAAGAAGGAGGCCTCCAAGAAGGTCAAGAAGACCCGGAGTGGCCTCCGTTGCCACAGGGCTTCGGATGCCAAATCCGTAGGCTCCAGCGACGCTCCTTCTTCCGAAGATGAAGAGGAGGAAGTAGAGGACGACGAGCCTCACTCTGTAGGCGGGAAGAAGCGTGCGGCTTCCCCTTCCCTGGGGGCGAACCGCCCAAGAGGGGGCAAGGTTCTCCTCTAGAGGCATCCACTACGGCTGCCGATAACAGCCCGCAGTGGGATCCCGAGGCTCAGCCCCTGGGAAAATCGTAAGTGACCGACATCCGAATACACCTATGTATCCAGGGTCGTCTGGGCATAGTAAATTTCACTGTCACCACATCTCGTGTAGCCCAGCAAGGTCTCCTGCCGGACAATCCTCATCGGCGGATTCGTTTAGCTCAGATGTCGTGGCGAGCGAGACGCCTCCGAAGGCTCCTTTTCCGCAGTCCAGGCGCGACACCGAGGTGTCGTTTCAGAGAGACTTAGAGCCGGATAAGGTCCTAGAGGCCTCTAAGGCTCCAGGATCGGGCGAGCGGCCATCCTCCATGGAGGGAGGTTTGCCTACTCCGCCGACAACCTCAGTCTATGATGAGCTGCCGGGCGGTCTGTTGTCAGCGTTAAAGAACGTGTCCGTCGTCGATGAACATCTGACCCTTATGGGTGCGGTGGTTGGAAAGATTCAGGCTGCCGAAAGCGGGCTGAATGAGTCCTGTCTTGTCCTTATAAAGGATTTTGAGGTATGGTTTCTAAGGAACCTTTGAAGAATTATCATGATATGAGGAGTAGCCCCTGATACACTGTCCGGAAAAACAGAGCCGGGCAGGGGATCAAACCCTCTATTGTAATGGGAACCTTTATGTACCCATTTGTTTGAAAACAGGCGTCTGCGGAGAGGACAACCGCTCGTGATGCGGAAATGTCCGAACTGAAGCAGAGCCTGGAACGGGCCGAAGAAGAACTTGGCCGTGTGAAGAAGCAATTGGAGGAGAAGCAAGGTATGTTTGAACATTGTCTTGCATTGGGTACAAATGAATAAGTGTGCCTATTCAAAAGCATTTATGTTATATGCCCTAGGAGCGAGTGCCGAATATGAGGCGCTGAAGAAGGCAGCGGATGATGCCCAAGAGAAGGCTGCCGCCGAACAGGCGCTATGTGAGAAACACGAGGCCAGGGTCGTCACAGCTGAGCGGGAGCTCCAGGATGTTGTGACGAGAAGCGAGAGCTTGGAGCAGAGTCTAATAGGGAAAGAATCCAAACTCGCCCAAGCTCTCCAAGCCGCAGAAGATGCTCAGGAAGAAGCCCGAGGTGCTGTACGGGACATTCAGGAGGCCCGAAAAGTTGCAGCTGGTAAGGCCTGTTGTATCTATGGCCATTATTACGTTGTAGCATGGAGAACTCTAAGCGGCAAGCTGAATTCTTATTTTTACAGGGGTGTTTGTGGATTTGCCTCGCAGCATATCAGATGCTGCCCAATTTTACCGGACCGAGGAGAGGGAGTCTGCGGGGAGGGACTTCTGGTCGCAGTATCTGGCGCCGAACTATCCGGTGCCTTTTGTCGATTAGCTGAAGCAGCTGGTCGAACTGCGCCAGGCGGCCGAACTAGCCATGAAGGACTTGGTCATCCGGTTGTGGCCTGCAGACCCAATTCCAAGCAGTTTCTTCTGACTCGTGAAGCGTGTTGTGGGCGCCTGTCCTCGTCTTGATACTATCAAGCGATCAGTCTGTATAGAAGATGCATGAATGGCGCTTGCCCATGCAAAAGTGCATTGGGGGAAGCTTGATGCGGAGAAGCTGATAACCGAGGGGCCGCCAGAGGGTAAGGAGCATCGCAAGCCCGAACTGTATTATGAAGGTGTAATGAAGGGTGCCCGCCTGGCGGCGGATAAATGCACCAAACACATTATATTTCCTTGAGGGCATTTTTGCCAATTTTTGTAATATGGGATAATGGCACTTATATGTTGCCTGTTTTGCATGAACATATGTTCTTCCTTTGCGGCTGTTTATTGTATGTAAAATCTGAGAGTTGGCCAGTCGTCGGCTTCAGCCCCCACGTGAGAAGTACGGGGGTGTTCGGGGTATTTCTGAACACTCTTTATCCCATGATTGGGTCCTTATAAGAAGGTGTTTCTCACCACGAACCAGGCAATCGGACTATAGGGCTTTACTACTCTCACTTAGCCATAGGAATTCGAGTATGGTCGGCGCAACCCCTAGTGTTCGGAAGGCCGGACTAGGGGCTATATTGGCACCTGATCGGAAGACCGACCCATCGCAGTCTGCATTTTATAGTGGCGTTATGCGGAATAAATCTTTATGGATTTTACAACCTCTCGAACAGCTGACCGGCTCTCGCAACATCATGACAGTCGGTTTTCGACTTTCTCTACTGAGGCGCTCGTCCGACTGAACCGGGACGCAATCGCAGTAGTTCTCCCAGCGCTACCTTAGCGGACGGAACGGAACGTAAGGTACCAAAACATGGGAGCCGGGCAAACCCAACCAATGACCCAAGACATGATTCGGAGCTGATGCATATAGTGCTATAAGTTCGGGGTGCCGAGCGACCGAAAAGGTGGTCGGAGTTTATTGCTGTATTGTGCAGCCCCTGGCATAACCAGGCGTAACACGAAGCGTGGCTGTCGTATTGTGGCAAAGAGGCGTCGATGACAAACGACAACCGGTTTATTTAAGTCTACACAGTGCAGTAGGATGATATGTCTATGCATATGAGTGTGATTTATGATTATTAGAAAGGGATGGTTTTTGGCGGAACCTGTTATGGCCAGACTGGAGGTTGGCTGTGGATGGATCAAAAATGGATCCAAACTGCCTTCTACCTGCATGGTCTTGTCCTTGTGTGTCCGGGCCGAGTCCACGCCGCCAATCATGTCCTGCATACAAGTTAGTTTGTGAAGGTAAATGTTTGAAGGCAACTGAGTGTCCTCCCGTGATTGGTCTAGAGGTTCCTGATCGGACCTTGGTGACCCCAGCCGCTATTCCGAGAAGTAGCCCGGACTCCTCAGTCGGTGTCCAGATAGTTGGCAGCTATATCAAAATACTGATAGGTATGCACGACTTGT
Organism: Triticum aestivum; assembly: GCF_018294505.1. Taxonomy (NCBI): domain Eukaryota; kingdom Viridiplantae; phylum Streptophyta; class Magnoliopsida; order Poales; family Poaceae; genus Triticum; species Triticum aestivum. The sequence goes on from NC_057813.1 coordinate 617,496,960, forward strand.
TACTCCGACAGTTGTATGATTTCCGCTCTAGTGGCGGGTTTTGGCCTTATACGTAGGCGTGAATATATCACTCATTTTGTCCTTACGGACTACCACGTGGAATCTAGTCAGCATGGTTCGTCCCGTTAGCAGACGGTGAGTTACCGTATGAGGGGGATGCGCCGATGATGTGGCGTTTTTTGGTTATCTGAGAACAACCGTTAGAGCGGTGGGCCAATGAACTTGGCCTTTGCGCCTGACATTTTTATTTACAAACTCATACCCGTGGGGGCTTTATGTGTTATGGAGCCCCTAGACCACTAGGTCTGGTGGTGCGGCAATTGAAGTGCCGAGGTTTGTATGATGGGGGGGGGGGCGATCGGCCATACTATTTGCTCCCTGGGGGTCTCTTGACTAGACACCTCCCTTCATTGTTTCCGGCACACGACTGGTCGCCTTGTTTTGAAGATTCTGCATTCTCTATTGGTATGCTTTGCCATCCTTTTAGGAGTACCATGAATTGCACACGGCTGATCAAGTATGCGGCTCGGGCCGAATAGGCTTGAGCTGTTCTTTGTCCGTTGACCGGACTGGGGGTTGCTGAACTTGATACCAGCTTCCCTGATTTGCCGTTTATGACCGTTGCGCCGGGGCTCGAGGCTGCTTCTTCGTGTATCTTTCTTTCCTTCTTGGACCGTGGTGGTGTCCGGACGCCGAGTTGTATGCCTTTGGTTCTCCTGCTTAGGTTGAGGTAGCCAGGTGTGCCGCGTAGGGCGGCGGAGTCCGTACTTTTTGGTGGTCAGGATCTTGGTCCACCTATCCATTAGCAAATCCTGGTCTGCTTTAAGCTGCTCTTGCTTCTTTTGCAGACTCATTGCCATGTCTATGAGTCGTCGCTTAAAGCAAACTTGTTGCATTGGGTCTTCAGGCACGCCGAATTCGCCATTGTCGAAGCTTGCCTCGTCTTCGGAGGGGGGTGTATAGTTGTCCATCTCCAAGTATCCCATCGTAGCTTGTCCGACCTGCTTGAAGTTAGGCTGATCAGGACTGTATTCCTCTTCGGCACTATCCGGATCATCTCCGGGGATGGTATTTATGTGGCGGGGTTTGGAGTGGCGCCGAAGACGCCCATGTTTTGCTTTTCCTCCCCAGGGGTTGTCCTCCTCTGCCTTGTTGCCATTGGTTTCTTTCGGAGTGTCCACCATGTATATATCGTTTGAAGAGGTGGCTGTCCACCGCCATGTGAACGGTGGCTCCAGTACATCTCCGGCATCGTCGTCCATACCGTCGATGTCTTTGAAGTCGAAGTCGAGCACGTCGGTTAAATCATCGATCGTGGCGACAAAGTGGGTGGTGGGTGGGCAGCGAATTCCTTCGTCGCCTACTTCCCACTCAAGCCAGACATAGTTCAGCCCAGAGCCTCCTGACAGAGAGAGAGACTTTAATGAGTTCAGCATGTCGCCAAAAGGCGAGTGCTGAAAGATGTCCGTAGTGGTAAACTCCATTACCGGAGCCCAACCTGGCTCAGCTGGCTCGAGAGTGTGCGGACCAGGACCAACAACCGGATATGAGTCCGGGGCCCCAGGGTTACAGGCCTCCACAGAGGTGAGACCTGTGTTTGGCTCCACCGCCGATGAGTGTGCGGCCTGCGGGGCGGGGTCCAGCCCTCTGTCCATAGGCAACGCAACCTGCCCTAGATGTAGATCCAGGGCTGCTTCGGGGATAATGTCCCGAGCATTGTCCGACAGTAGGTCTAGGCCGTGCTCGTCGTGACTGTCCAGCGTTCCTGGCGTAGGCTCGAATCCGTCGTAGATCAAGCCTCCGCGGATATCTGCTGTGTAGTTCAAGTTTCCGAACCTGAACTGGTGGCCAGGGGCGAAGCTATCGATCTGCTCCAACTGGCCAAGCGAATTGGCCCGCAGTGCGAAGCCACCGAACACAAAGATCTGTCCGGGGAGAAAAATCTCACCCTGGACTGTGTTGTTGACGCTTGAAGACACCATCAAGCCTCGAAGCGACGACACAGAGGAACTCTCAATGAAAGCACCAATGTCGGTGTCAAAACCGACGAATCTCGGGTAGGGGGTCCTGATCTGTGCGTCTTGGGCTGATGGTAACAGGAAGCAAGGGACACAATGTTTACCTAGGTTCGGGCCCTCTCGATGGAGGTAAAACCCTACTTCCTGCTTGATTAATATTGAAGATATGAGTAGTACAAGAGTAGATCTAGTACGAGATCATAGAGGCTAAACCCTAGGACCTAGCCTATGATGGTATGATTGTAATTATGATCGGCCTTCTAAGGACCATGCTCTCCGGTTTATATAGACACCGGAGAGCTAGGGTTTACATGGAGTCGGTTACAAGGAAGGAAACATAACATCCGGATCGCCAAGCTTGTCTTCCACGCAAAGGAGAGTCCCATCCGGACACGAGCCGAAGTCTTGAGTCTTGTATCTTGACGCTTCTATAGTCCGGACGATGAATATAGTCCGGCTGTCCGGATACCCCCTTATCCAGGACTCCCTCACTCACCACCCCAAAAGGAAGAAGGATCAAGTATGTATCTCGGCATGTGCCGAAGAGGACTCAAGTGAATTCCTTATCAGGAGTTGTACAGGAGGAAGTACCAGTGGTGAAGGATTACCCCGACATATTTCCGGAAGAGTTACCAGGCATGCCACCAGATCGAGACATTGAGTTTTTGATTGAGTTATTGCCAGGCACCGGGCCAATATCAAAGAGACCGTATTGGATGCCCGCTAAGGATTTGGAGGAAATTAAGAAGCAGATTAAGGGTTACTGGATAAGGGTTACATTCGACCAAGTTCATCACCTTGGGGAGCCCCGGTGCTTCTAGTGGAGAAGAAGGATGGATCTTTGAGGATGGTTGTTGATTATCATGCGTTGAGTGAAGTGATGATCAAGAACAAATACCCTCTGCCGATGATCAATGATTTGTTTGACCAGTTGCAAGGAGCTAAAGTTTTCTCTAAAATTGATCTTCGATCAGGTTATCACCAGTTGAAGATCCGAGAGCAGGATATAGCTAAGACAACTTTTACCACAAGGTACGGGCTATATGAGTATACCATTATGTCATTTGGTCTAACTAACGCGCCTGCCTATTTCATGAACATGATGAACAAAGTTTTTATGGAGTTTTTGTATAAGTTCGTCGTGGTGTTCATTGATGATATTTTGATCTACTCGAAAAACGAAGAGGAACATAAGGAGCATTTGCATTTGGTTCTTGAGAAGCTCAGAGAACATCAGTTGTATGCCAAATTTAGCAAATGTGAGTTTTGGTTAAAGGAAGTTGGATTTCTCGGACATGTTATATTCGGAGAAGGAATAGCAGTAGACCCTACCAAGGTTGTTTCTATGACTAAGTGAGGTGGCACCCACAACAGTTGGAGAGATCAGGAGTTTTCTTGGCTGGCAGGATATTATCTGAGGTTCATTGAGAATTTCTCCAGGATTGCAAAGCCCATGATGGAGTTATTGAAGAAGGACACCAAGTTTAAATGGACTGAGGAGTGTGAAGCCAATTTTCAGGAGTTGAAGAAATGTTTGGTTACAGCCCCACTGCTGATTCTGCTAGACCAATGCAAGGATTATCAAGTATATTGTGACGCTTCACGTCGAGGACTTGGAGTCGTGCTTATGCAGGAAGGAAGAGTTGTTTCATATGCCTCACGACAGCTTAAACCTCATGAGTTGAATTATCCTACACATGATTTGGAGTTAGCAGCCGTAGTGCATGCGCTGAAGACATGGAGGCACTTTCTCATCGGAAACCATTATGAGGTATACATGGATCATAAGAGTTTGAAATATATCTTCACGCAGAAGGATTTGAACCTCAAGCAAAGGAGATGGCTGGAGCTCATCAAGGATTATGATATGAAGTTGCACTATCATCCCAGAAAGGCCAATGTCGTAGCAGATGCATTGAGCTGTAAGAGTTATGTTAACACGCTCATGACTGGAGGATTACCTAAGGAGTTAGCAGATGATTTTCGAGAGCTATGCTTGGAGATAGTTCTGAGAGGTTATGCCACAGCATTGGAAATTTAGTCCACTTTGATGGGTAAGATCAGAGAAGCTTAGAAGGCTGACAAGGAGATTGCCGAGATTAAGGAAAGGATAGAAAAGGACATGCTAAAGGGTTTCGTGAGGATGAGAACGACACCTTATGGTTTGAGGATCGCGTATATGTGCAGGAGGCACATGATTTGCTGTATGCAATTCACCCAGGAAACACTAAGATGTATCTAGATTTGAAGGAAAGTTTCTGGTGGACAGGAATGAAGAAGGATATTGCCGAGTATGTAGCAGTAGGTGATGTATGTCAGAGAGTTATGGAAGAGCATCAGAAGCCAGCCGGATTGCTACAGCCATTGCTGATACCCGAATGGAAGTGGGATAAGCTTGGCATGGATTTTATCACAGGTTTGCCCAGGACTCGTTCAGGCTATGACTCTATCTGGATTGTAGTCGATCATTTGACGAAAGTAGCTCATTTCATCCCGGTGAAGACCACCTATACGAGTGCTAAGTTGGCAAAGATATACATGACCAGGATCGTATGTCTGCATGGAGTTCCAAGGACCATTGTATCAGATAGAGGAATCCAGTTTACTTCAAAGTTTTGGAATCAGTTGCATGAAACTTTGGGTACCAGGCTAGAGTTTAGTACAACCTTTCATCCACAGACAGATGGATAGATCGAGAGAGTCAATCAGATTCTGGAGGACATGATGAGAGCTTGTGCGCTAGATTATGGATCTAGTTGGGACGACAATTTGTCGTATGCGGAGTTCTCTTATAACAATGTTTATCAAGCTAGTTTGAAGATGGCCCCTTTCAAAGCTTTGTTCGGAAGGAGGTGCATGACACCGTTATCGAGGGATGAAGTTGGAGATCGACAGTTGTTCGGACCAGATTTAATCAAAGACTCTGAAGAGAAAGTTAAGTTGATCCGCGACAGACTCAAGGTAGCCCAGTCCAGGCAGAAGAGCTATGCAGATTCCAAAAGCAAGGAGACAGTTTATGAAGTCGGAGACAGAGTATATCTTCGGGTGTCCCCGCTTCGAGGAGTGAAGCATTTTGGAGTTAAGGGAAAGCTAGCACCACGTTTTATGGGACCATACAGAGGTTTGGAACGTATGGGAGAAGTTGCATACAAGCTGGAATTGTCGGAAGGATTGTCAGGAGTTCACGATGTGTTTCACGTTTCCCAGTTGAAGAGGTGCCATGCTGAGATGACCGATATTCCTCTAAGAGATACAGTGCCACTGGAAGCAATTCAGTTAGACAATGATTTGACTTATGAAGAGAAGCCAGTCAAGGTTCTTGAGTTTTCCAGCCGTGTTACTCGCAGTAAGGTTATCAAGTTTTGCAAAGTTCAATGGAGCCACCATATCGAGGAGGAAGCCACCTGGGAGCGAGAAGAAGACCTTCATAGAGACCACCCAAACCTTTTTGCTGACTAACCCGAATCTCGAGGGCGAGATTCATCTTGGGGGGGGGGGGTAGGTTTGTAACATCCCAATTTTCAATTTGGATGTTATACATAGATCATCACATGCATATCATATTTATTCTTGAATTTTGGTTGAGATCCTAGAAATCTTAAACAACTCAAGGACCCACGGAGAGAGTTGGAGGTTTCACAAAATTCTTATTTGAATTTATTTCAAAATTTGAAGAAAGGATCAATTTGATTTTTATTATTTCTCTCTTCAATTATTTTCCAATATAAAAATATAAATGAGAGAAGATAATATGACTTCTTCAAATTAAGAGAAATATTGGAGAAAGAATTTTTAAAATCAAATTATGTTTTTTCTGGTATTTTATTTTCTATTTTATTTCAATTAGAAAAAATATGCATTTTTTTTAAAATTGCATTCTAGGCCAGAAAATTTTTCAGGTTGTTCTAAATATTCTATTTAGACGGTGAAAATTGTTTTTGGCATTTTTTAGAATCTTTTTTATATTTTATTAGGAATGTTCTCTTCGGGCGATTTTTTTAAATAAAAAGTTTTCTGCCTGACTGGGCCGAGGCCTAGCCAAGCAGGCCCAAGCCGCGCCGCCGCACCGGCATCGCCGGACGAGGAGTCCGAGCCAGACTCTGTCGCCCGACACCTCACCCAAGCCACCGCCGCCCCTCCCCTTCTTAAAAGTCGCGACCCGGGGCCCCAGGACCCCAAGTCGCCGAGCGATGTTGCCGCCGCTGTTTCGCTGAGCGCCGCTGCCGCCGCCGCCACCCCGCGCCGCCAGACGCCGCCCCGCAACCCCGCCGACCCGTGCCGCCCACGCCGCTGCACCTAATCCCGCCGGAACCGCCGTTGACCAGTCTGTTTTTTATTTTACCCCGTTTTTTTTATGTTTTTCAGTTTATTGTTTTAGATCGATTTTCGTTCAGTTTAGTTTATTTAGCGGATGTTCATCCGCTTGTTCGTTATAACGAACGTTATTCGCCGATTAGGTTCAGACAACGAACATTCTTTCGTTAGTCTTTTTCTTTTATTTTATTTTTGACTAGAGACTTATCTGCGATTATTTTTATCGCGATTTAGCCCTTGATCTTTAAACAAGTATAACTGTTTACTCGTTTATCCAAATTAGATGAAACCAGTGCCAAAATCTTTGTCTCAAAGCCCTCTTTCTAGTTAACAAACTTGAACATGGGTTTGCTAATGTAAAATTTGACTTTATTCTAGGTTAGTAAAAGATCTTGTTTCGTTCGTATTTTGAGTTTCGTTGCTCCATTTGAGTTGAATCTTTTTGCGAATCATAGCTAATCACTTGTACCTACTGTTAAAATCTAATTCACATGTTAATATTGCTGCTAGGTTTTGACTCTTGTTAGTTTAAGCCGTTTGCTTGTTTCGTGTTCGGTTTGGATCATTTCTCGGTTTTTCTCGTGTTTTGTTTAAGTGATTGCTTATGTATGCTAGTGTTTGTCTATGCTAGATTACCCGGAGTGCGAAGCTTGTTACTACGAATCTCTAGAGTTTGTCAGCAAGGTAAGTTACACTTTGATCATGCTGTTTTATACCCAGTTTTTACTATGCATTAGTATTGCCCCACAAATATTTGCATTGGTAGGATTGGGAACATTTGGTTTGGTTGTAGTGCTTGAGGTAGGAACCTAATACCTTTTGATCACCCCGGGAATATATGTTATGCTTATTATTGCTTAGCCATGCTCGTAGACAGGGATTGGATCGTGATTCACACATGGAAGCTTGAGAGTTAATCTAATCATGGATAACATTAAGGTGGCTACTTTAATACACATCTGGGTGGATTGGTTGCAGGCACCTCGGGAACCCAGTGATGTCTATTTTGGAAAATCCCGGAGTACCTGTGTGATTCTTCCTACGGTCTGCCACCCAGGCCCAAAGGGATCATAAGATTAATTCATGCTAGAAACTTCCGTGTGCAGCCACAAGCCATTATGGGCTCTGGCATAGTTGAGTAAGTTGCGTGAGCTCTTGAAGAGGTAGACTAGAAGATGTAGAGGGTGTAGGTGGTACTGTCTACCCGGAGTAGAGAGTTAACGCTTCAGAAAGGCTATGTCTCGATCATCCGATCATGGATGCGGCCGAGTCTTGTGGGGAAAAGTGCGCAAACCTCTACAGAGTGTATAAACTAATCATGGTCAGCCGTGTCCCTGGTTATGGACATCTTGAGTGTCTAGTACTTCAATCTATTGATGTGATCTCATCACATTACTCTAATTAATTATGATGTTGGGTTAATAATGATACTTTTAATTGGGATTTGAGTTGGGGTTACCTTCTCAAATAATGGGCAACATGGGAGTAGTTAAATAAATGTATTCGTTTGTTGTAGGGAAAAACTAGCTTTATGCAAAATCATGAAACTTACAGCCTCCACCAGCCAAATATTGCATGTAGATATAGTTCTTGCATATCATTCCTACACAATGTAACTATGCCAGCATATTCCATTTGCTGACCCGTTTTCGGGCTGCAACTTGTTATGTTGCAGACTACTCAGATGACGAATAAGGTGCGATAGGTCGCTGTTTTGCACTCAGCTATGCCGTTGGAGTTGATGGACTCATTTACCTTTGAAGCTTCTGCAGTTATCTAGTTTAGATGGCCTTCAGCCATGATTTTATTGATGTAATCATACTCTTTATGAGGATTCGATGTAATAAATGTGTGATTGAAACTCTGTTATAATTCCTCGAGTACTGTGCGTGTCAGCATTACCGATCCAGGGATGACACTGATGCACAGAGACTTCACCGTTTGAGGTCTGGTCGCTACAAGATACGAGTTCACAGAGATCTAACGACCCACAGTAGGAGGTTTGAATGTTTTTGCAATATATGGCTAAGAGAGTTTGGGAATTGCGCAGAAAGTACAAGTACTAGGCATGGGCCATCTGATCACTGGTCATACGACCAAGATGTCGTAGCATCGTAGCAGGTAATTAAGCTAACGGGAGCACCTAATATGAGCAACGGGGAGCCGTTGGATCCAAGATGCAGCGACACACACGAGGCCTGAATATTTTATTTGAAAAAAAATCTTTGGAGAGTTTGGAAATTGCGCATAATTACAAAGACTACTCCAAGCCATTGGATCTCACTTCCAACGATGTAAAAACTCGTATCACCATATCATCTAAGCTGCAGGGTGGATGGGATACTCTATGCCGCTGTCATTTTTGTTCGTAAACTTGCAAAATACGTGTAACTCGTGCCGTTACTTGTCTAACCGCGCAAAGTGTTTGTTCAAAAAAATATCCTACACTGAAATATCGGAACAACACACGGGGTTCCCACTTGTCATTAATCAAATTTGGACCTAAAACTAACAAGTCCAAAAGATGAGGTTTGAACTGGCAACCTGGACTACAAAGCGTAAGTCGATAGCCTGAAACAACGACGGTTGTTGGCTTTGTCCCAAAACTTGATTTTATACAGTATTACATTGAGTAGAGTAGAGGGAGTGCCTCGTCAACACATGCATGACCGTTGACTCACTTACTGGTGGGTCCTAGGTCTGCGATCTCTCTCTCCTCTCCATTGTCTAACCTTTGCACGTGCCCACACGAAGAGCGGCGCTAGCTTGCCGTGGTGTTATTATAACTAAAAAAGCTTGGCAAATAGAAGAATCACCTAGAACAAGAGACGTTGTGGTTGGTCGAGACGGAGCTAACCACACCTATCCTCTGTGCCATGTTAGCATGATGAAGCTTTGTGGCTAGTGGCGTGTTTTTGACTGACTGGCTGGGTGCCGAGGTCGAACCATAGGTATTATGTCTGATATAGTATATTTTTACACGCTCATTTTTCCTCCGTGCCGAGACATGGCACACCCTACCATGCGGTTTCGGGGTCCTCCCGGGTGGTGCACGCATATATTCTTCCTTGCCGGGACGTGGGAAGCCCTACCTCACATTTTCTTGGTCCTCCTCGGTCGTAGCACCGAAGCAAGTAATGAGTCGTCAAATCACGAAAGACCACCTTTCCCGCCGAGTACATCAGTGAAGCATGGTGGCTAGCTAGTTGGGCTAGTTTGACCGATTAGCTAGGCCGCTGCCACATTCGTTTTTTCACCCCTTTTTTATCTCCTTGCCGGCACGTAAATTTAAATATCCACCGCGATGTTGCTCTGGTGTTTGGGTGCGGTAGGATTTTTAATTTTTTGATTGACGGGAGCAGGCGCGGCATGATTATAATTTTTTTGATGGACAGGAGCAGGCGCGGCAGTAATTAGTCACGATGACTGCGCCTGTAAAACCCACTGCTCCTTGATGTGAGAAGTCGTTGACTGGTGTTTTCCCATGGTGAAAACCAAAAGATTCCTGCTCCTTGGATGGCTCCCTCCGCCTTCCCGTATATTGCATTGCCTTTCAGCTGTTTCACCCCCTTTGCTTCCTCTCCCTATTGCTTCTACCTGGTGCCATGGCGGTGCAGCAGATCACGGAGTCAGAGGTGAGGTGCCTAACACAGGAGCTCCATGCCAAGGATGTGGAGCTCAGGGCCAAGGATGTAGAGCTCCGTGAGCTCAAGGACACTACTAGGAAAAAGCTTATAGGCAGACACTTACTAGTTGCGAGGGTTTATAACCCTCACTACTGCTACTTACTAGTAGCGCGGATTTATAACCCTTGCTACTACTAAGTTGATAGTAGTAGCGCGGGTTTATAACCCTCGCTATTACTAAGTGGTCTCTACCGTGCCCCCCGGGACAATGCCATTGTAGTAGCGAGGGGTATAAACCCGCGCTACTACTAATTTGATAATGGTAGCGCGGGATTATACCCCTCGCAACTACTAAGTACAAGGTTCTTTAATAGCCCTGAAATCCCCATCTCCTCCCCCAAATCCCTCTCTTGCGCCACTCTCTCTTCTCTCTCTTCTCTCTCTTCATACACTCTCACATGGACCTCTTGTCCATGCGTCCCTCCCTCCTCCATGGCGCTGAAAGAGGATGCCGCCTCGCGCCACCGGCGTCTAGGACCTCACGAGTCTTCTCCTGCGTCTCCTTGCCACCACGCCGGAGCACCTCACCACCGGTGACCAACCCCGTAGCTCCCTCCATCTCCTTCCTCTCTCCCTCAGTTTTCGTTTTCTCTCTCTCCCTCTCATCTGACTCACCCTCCCATCTCCATGCCCGTGCAGGCCGTCACCATGGATGACCATGAGCTATCTTTCATGGTTGGGAAGAGGAGCCCCACGCCGTTGCCTTGTTCTTCCATAGAAACGGGCCCTCTCCAGCAGCCACCACCGGATCTGGTTTGCCGCTGTTGTTCATGCCTCCGGCGACCCCAACCACTGCTGGATTGAACCACTTCTGCCATTGACAACACGCACGGGATCTAGATTTTTTTTGTTTTCAAAAGTAATAGTAGTAGCATGGGGTATAAGACCCGCTACAGATAATTAGTAGTAGCGTGGGTGGCACCCACGCTACTACTAACAAACGTAGTAGTAGCATGGGTGGCACCCGTGCTACTACTACAAGTTAGTTGTAGCGCCCTATTAGTAGCACGGGAACCCGCGCTACTACTAGCTATTTATCCCGCGCTACTACTAGGCTTTTCCCTAGTAGTGGGAGGAGAGGAGTGCCATGCTCCTCCGTTATGTGCGGGAGTTCACGGATCTTCAAAAGCGGCAGGCGTCCACCACAAAGATGCTCGAGGTGTCGACGGCATTGCTGCAAAAAGTGGGAGATACGATAGACTGTCAGGGGAGCCGGCTGGAGCGCGAGGGGGCCGATCGTGACGAGGTCCAAGATCGCCTCAGCCACTTGGTGGACCAAGTTGCCACGCACGTGTTGCAGCTGCGCGATGCCTACTGTCATGCCAACACGACCATGCCGGCCGTCAGGCTAAACCCGTTCGACCACCCCGTCGACTTCAACGAGTTGCGGCTTCCTGACCTGGTCTCCTTCTTCACCTATATCTCCGAGAAGCTAAGCCCTCTCCGCATGATGGTGGGGGCGGAGCTGGACAAGGAGGGGTTGCGGGCTGTTGTCGTCGTTGCCGGGCGAATCCTTTCAGGGCTGTGTCACCGGAATCCACTCGTGCCATTGGATGTCATCTTTGACGAGCTGGCTCCCGTCGACCGGGAGCAGGCCCTGCGGACGGTTGCACCGTGCCTCACCAACATCGTTCTCCTCGAGAAGTAGAGGGACTTCGGTGGTGTTTAGGCGCCCTCTGCATGGGCATGTCCATGTCTCGGCGCAACATGACCGTTGGATCAAACTCAGACGATGCAGATCAGTCACTCTAGCACAAAGCGTGTGAGTGTGTTTGGTTGCATTCTCATCTCAATATAGTTATTCCCTCTTCGTGTATTTGTGTTAACCTACTAGTGTGGACTCATGCACCCTTCATGCACTCTACCAAACACCCAAAAGTGGGTCAAGAAGGGAACTTTTTCTCCCATCCCGTGCACCCTTCATACACGCTGCCTAACACTTATTCATGCTTCATATGTTTCATGTTTCGTGGAGTACTGTAGCACCATACTCTCTGTGCGCTGTAGACCTAGTTCTGTTAACATTGATCTCACCGTTCATTCTCGATCGGACAGTGAAAAAAGCGGTACTATGTTACTACATTACTCACTACAAGAAATATGTCAACTAGTGACCTTCTGTCAGTGACCCTGGAAGAATTGGTCATAGATCTATGACCATTTGAGACCAATTGGTCAAAAGCTGTTCGGGGGTCTCCAAACCCTAAACCATTGCGACCATTTTGGTCAGAAAGGTCGTAATTTCCTTACACGAAATGGTCATAAAGCAAACAACGCTGGTCCACTGCCTTGTTTCTAGTTGTTAACGACCAATGTAGATGGTCATAGCCTTGTAACTTGTGGTGGGTTGCGATGACTAGGCGCCATCTCATCAGTTTTGCCTATGTGTCATGTCCATGTGTCAATTTTTGCCCTAGGTTGTGAAGCAACCTATATTTCTGTTATTCCGAAAATTCCCAAAAAAATTCTCATAAATTTTTTGGATCATATCTTCATCAAATATGTCAAAAACCTTCCTTGCCTAGTTCAAAAATAATTCAACAATATTCATTTTCCAATTCTGCTCAGAGCAGCACTTTGTGAAGGAAGTGTTATTATTTCTATATTCTTGATTTCCCTAAAAATTTGTGAAGACATTCTTCTTAGTATATGATCATCCTCAACCAAAACTCACGCCCATAGGCCATGTGCATTTCCCGTATCGCTAATCAAACACTTGGCTACTAATTCATGTTTGAGAATAGTTCGGTCTCCTCATCAGAATCTTATGTTATAATTTTCTTCCTAGCACCTACCTGGGGAGTGCCCAACCCACTAGACATTCCTAGTCCAGCCAGAACGCATGGAAACACCACGGTCATGCGGTGACCACGCGGAGGGCATGCGAGCTTACGCGCTCTACAGTTGGGGCCCTCGTCCACCGTCTAAACCTCGATGTATCGCCACCAAACCATGTATTTCTGATTAAATAGGTACTTATGTACCTAGAAATGATTTTGCGAAAAAATAAAGAGCAAACTATGAGGCAGTTGCAGTTCAAATCTGACCCGCTTCCTCCTGAATCGGCAGGAATTTGTCTTTTTCACCAGAGGTGGATCAAAACTTTTGACACCCAAACATTTTGTCAGTTGTGCATTAAATATGGCCTAGTATTTTAGAAAATTGATTTGGTCCAATTTTGCAACAAATATATGGTAGGTCCTTGACAAAAAAACTCATTTCGGGCACTCGGAAAATGGAAAATGAATTCTCCTTGCAACGAAAATGAAAACACCCTTAGGCAACATTGTTTGGAATTCCAAGATTCACCCTTGTGCACAATATGAGATCATTTGAACAAACTATGCCCTGAATGTGGCGATAAGATTGATCATTTGGCTTGAAAGCCATGAATCTTCATGCATGATAGCTCATTTCTGAGAACACTTTTTTAAAAAAAATGCCGTATAGCAAGTTTATTATTTTTCCTGGTAACTTGGTCACATATAATGACACAATGCAAGGTTTTCCAATTTTTTGATTTGTTTTGAAATTTTTATGCCCGTTTCAAAATGCGGTCAAAACGGTGGGCTTGACCGTTCCTAGCTAGTGGTTGAATCTTGGAAATTATTTGATGTATCTCTGATTAAATAGATACTTATGTACCTATAAATGATTTTTCGAAAAAATAAAGAATAAACTATGAGGCAGCTGCAGTTCAAATTTGACCCGCTTCCTACTGAATCGGTGAGAATTTGTCTTTTTCACCAGAGGTGGATCAAAACTTTTGAAACCCAACCATTTTGTCAATTGTTCATTAAATATGGACTAGTATTTTAGAAAATTGATTTGGTCCAATTTTTCAACAAATATATGGTAGGTCCTTCACAAAAAAAACTCATTTTGGGCACTTGGAAAATGGAAAATGAATTTCCTGTGCAAAGAAAATGAAAACTCCCTTAGGCAACATTGTTTGGAATTCCAAGATGCACCTTGTGCACAATATGAGATCATTTGAACTAACTATGCCATGAATGTGGCCATAAGATTGATCATTTGGCTTGAAAGGCATGAATCTTCACGTGTGATAGCTCATTTCTGAGAACATTTTTTTTAAAATAATTGTCGTATTACAAGTTTATTATTTTTCCTGGTAAATTGGTCACATATAATGAAACAATGCGAAGGTTTTCCAATTTTTTGATTTTTTTTTGAATTTTTTATGCCCATTTCAAAATGTGGTCAAAACGGCGGGCTTGACCGTTCCTAGCTAGTGGTTGAATCTTGATAAACTTTTGATGTTTCTCTGATTAAATAGATAGTTATGTACCTAGAAATGATTTTTGGAAAAAATAAAGAATAAACTATGAGGCAGCTGCAGTTCAAATTTGACCCACTTCCTACTGAATCGGCGGGAATTTGTCTTTTTCACCAGAGGTTTATCAAAACTTTTGACACCCGACCATTTTGTCAATCGTTCATTAAATATGGCCTAGTATTTTAGAAAATTTCTTTGGTCCAATTTTGCAACAAATATATGGTAGGTCCTTCACAAAAAAACTCATTTCAGGCACTCGGAAAATGGAAAATGAATTTTCCATGCAAATAAAATGAAAACTCCCTTAGGCAACATTGTTTGGAATTCCAAGATGCACCGTTGTGCAAAATATGAGATCATTTGAACAAACTATGCCATGAATGTGGCCATAAGATTGATCATTTGGCTTGAAAGCCATGAATCTTCACGCATGATACCTCATTCCTGAGAACTCTTTTTAAAAATAATTGCCGTATTACAAGTTTACATTTTTCCTGGTAACTTAGTCACATATAATGACACAATGTGAAGGTTTTCAATTTTTTTTGTTTTTTTTGAATTTTTTATGCCCGTTTCAAAATGTGGTCAAAACGATGGGAATAACCGTTCCTAGCTAGTGGTTGAATCTTGGAATTATTTTGATGTTCCTATGATTAAATAGATACTTAAGTACCTAGAAATTATTTTTGGGAAAAATAAATAGCAAACTATGAGGTAGTTGTAGTTCAAATTTGACCCGCTTCCTACTAAATCGGTAGAAATTTGTCTTTTTCACCAGAGGTGGTTCAAAACTTTTGACACTTAACCATTTGGTCAATTGTGCATTAAATATGGCCTAGTATTTTATAAAATTGATTTGGTCCAATTTTGCAACAAATATATGGTAGAACCTTCACAAAAAAACTCATTTTGGGCACTCGAAAAATGAAAAATGATTTTTTTGGTACAAAGAAAATGAAAACTTCCTAAGGCAACATTGTTTGCCATTCCAAAATGCACCCTTTTGCACAATATGAGATCATTTTTTGAATTTTTTATGTGAAAAAGTAGTAAAAAGAATGTTCAGGTAGATTCTTTTTTGAAACATAAATTGTCTTTTTGATGAGAGGTGGATCGAAAGCATTTTACATGTTAAGATTTGGTCAACTGTACATAAAATGATGTCTTATAGTTTTGGAAAATGGTATGGTGCCATTTTGTAATAAATATTTGGTAGGTTCTTCGAAAAAAAAAATTTGTCACTTTGAAAATAGAAAATGATTTTTTTCTGAAAAACTCATTTCTCATAACACTTTTTAAAGACATTTGTCTTATTCTAATCCAAGTTTATTAGTTTTCCTAAAAAACTAGGTCACATTTGCTGATACAATGAGAATGTTTTTTTGTGAATTTCTCATATCATAAAACTGTTTATATGATTCAACAGTTTTTTAGTCAATTACGACCAATTTAGATGGTCATAACGTGTACTGGGTTCTGATTGGTCCATAAGCATGTCACGCGGATTGTGCCTCCAACCCCGTCGGATGCTCCCAGATCCAACGACAGCCCTTTCTCCCTCACCCCCCTCTTTGTCTAAAAAAAGAAACTCCCTCACCCTCTCACCCTCTCCCCACAAGCCCGCACGCGAACCCTAGCTCTCCCTTCCAGCTGTCGCCCCACCCCGCTCTAGATCCAGATCCGCCGCCTCGCTACCTCCCTCTCCCCTTGCGGCCTCGCCTCCCCTCGCCGCTACACCGCCCATCGCCTCCCTCCCCTCCCATTCCCGTGTCCCCATCCCATCAAAACCCTAAGCGGTGGCGGCGCGCGGGCACCACCCATCCCGGTTCCCCATGGAGGACTTCTCGCGTGCGATGGAGGACGGGCTCAAGTTGTCAAAGCGGCTCGTGCTACCGGGCAGGCTGCCCCCGCTGCGACCGCCGACGGGCCAGCGCACTGGCCGGTGGTCTTTGCTCTGCTTCGCACCCCCGCGGCCTCGTCCGCATCCCGCTCCGCCTCCGCCCATCCGAAGCGGACCACGACGCCTTGGCGGGACTGCATGTCGTGGACGACGCTGATACGTCTCCAACTTATCTATAATTTATGAATTATTCATGCTATTATATTACCTGTTTTAGATGTTTAATGGGCTTTACTATGCAATTTTATATTATTTTTGGGACTAACCTATTAACCTAGAGCCCAGTGCCAGTTTTTGTTTTTTTCCTTGTTTTTGAGTTTTACAGAAAAGGAATACCAAACGGAGTCCAATTGATGTGCCAATTTTTGATGAATTTTTTTGTACCAAAAGAAGCCCCTGGAGTAAAAGAGTTGGGCCAGAAGAGTCCCGGGCTGTCCACGAGGGTGGGGGGCGCGCCCACCCCGACTAGGCGTGGGCCCCTATCTCATGGACGACTCGGGCACCTCCTTGACGTGAGACCTATGCCAAAAAAATCCTATCAATACAGAAACATCCAGAAAATAACCTAGATCGGGAGTTCCACCGCAGCAAGCCTCTGTAGCCACCAAAAACCAATCGGGACCCTGTTCCGGCACCCTGCCGGAGGGGGATCCTCGGTGGCCATCTTCATCATCCCGGTGCTCTCCATGACGAGGAGGGAGTAGTTCACCCTCAGGGCTAAGGGTATGTAACAGTAGCTATGTGTTTGATCTCTCTCTCTCTCTCTCTCTCTCTCTCTCTCTCTCGTGTTCTTGATTTGACATGATCTTGATGTATCGCGAGCTTTTCTATTATAGTTGGATCTAATGATGTTTCTCCCCTCTACTCTCTTGTAATGGATTGAGTTTTTCCTTTGAAGTTATCTTATCTTATCGGATTGAGACTTTAAGGATTTGAGAACACTTGATGTATGTCTTGCTGTGCTTATCTGTGGTGACAATGGGATATTCACGTGATTCACTTGATGTATGTTTTGGCGATCAACTTGCCAGTTGAGTGACCTTGTGAACTTATGCATAGGGGGTTGGCACACGTTTTCATCTTCACTCTCTGGTAGAAACTTTGGGGCACTCTTTGAAGTAATTTGTGTTGGTTGAATAGATGAATCTGAGATTGTGTGATGCATATCGTCTAATCATGCCCATAGATACTTGAGGTGACAATGGAGTATCTAGGTGACATTAGGGTTTTGGTTGATTTGTGTCTTAAGGTGTTATTCTAGTATGAACTCTATGATAGATTGAACGGAAAGAATAGCTTCATGTTATTTTTACTACGGACTCTTGAATAGATAGATCAAAAAGGATAACTTTGAGGTGGTTTCGTACCCTACCATAATCTCTTTGTTTGTTCTTCGCTATTAGTTGCTTTGGAGTGACTCTTTGTTGCATGTTGAGGGATAGTTATATGATCCAGTTATGTTATTATTGGTTGAGAGAACTTGCACTAGTGAAAGTATGATCCCTTAGGCCTTGTTTCCTACCATTGTAATATCGTTTACGCCTCACTTTTATCGCTTGCTACCTTGCTGTTTTTATAATTTCAGATTAAAAATACTTTATCTACCATCCATATTGCACTTGTATCACCATCTCTTCGCTGAACTAGTGCACCTATACAATTTACCATTGTATTGGGTGTGTTATGGACACAAGAGACTCTTTGCTATTTGGTTGCAGGGTTGTTTGAGAGAGACCATCTTCATCCTACGCCTCCTACGGATTGATAAACCTTAGGTCATTCACTTGAGGGAAATTTGCTACTGTCCTACAAACCTCTGCACTTGGAGGCCCAACAACCTCTACAAGAAGAAGGTTGTGTAGTAGACATCAAGCTCTTTTCTGGCACCGTTGCCGGGGAGGTGAGTGCTTGAAGGTATATCTTTAGATCTTGCAATCGAATCTTTTAGTTTCTTGTTTTATCACTAGTTTAGTCTATAAAAGAAAACTACAAAACAAATGGAATTGACTTTGTCTCATACGCTTCATCTTTTTAATATCTTTCGTGAGAATGATGATAAGGAAAATTGTGCTCAAGTGCTAGAAGAAGAAATCGATAAAATGTTTGGCACTAAATCTTTAAATGATGAGCATGAATGCAATGTTTGTTAATATGAATTCCTTGAATATCCATGATGCTAATGATATGCAAAGCCACGAGCTTGGGGGATGCTATGTTTGATGAATATGATATTTTTGTCCCCCAAGTTTTGATGAGAATATTTATTATGATGAAAGCATGCCTCCTATTTATGATGATTATATTGATGAAAGTGGATTTGGAGAGGTCATGAATTTATTTAGTGATGATTCCACTATCTTGGAAGAGGTTTCAATCGATTATGATGAGAACAAAGTTGCTACTTATGATGATTATTGTGATGAAACTTATGCTATAAAAAGTAGTGATGATTATGTTTATAAAACTTGTCATGATTATGATTACCCTTTTTCTAAGCATTACTCTTTTAATGTGGAAACAATTTATAGTATTCAATGTGAGAAGAAATTTTGCTTATATGGAGAGTAATAAAAATTCTATGCTTGTAGATCATGAAAAGGATGCTTTAGATACTTGTCATATGGTTGAATTCATTCATGATTCTACTGAAAATTATTATGAGGGAGGAACATATGCTTGTAGGAATTGCAATAATATCAAGTTTCCTCTTTATGTGCTTAAAGTTTCGAAGTTACGCTTGTTTTGCCTTCCTATGCTAGTTGATTATTGTTCCCATAAGTTGTTTGCTCACAAAATCCCTATGCATAGGAAGTGGGTTAGACTTAAATGTGGTAGTCCATATTCTTCATGATGCTCTCTTTATGTTCTAATTCTTATCTTTTATGTGAGCATCATTGAAATCATCATGCCTAGCTAGGGGCGTTAAACGTTAGCCGCTTGTTTGGGAGGCAACCCAATGTTATTTTTGTCATTTGCTTTTTGCTCCTGTTTAGTAAATAAATAATTCATCTAGCCTCTAGTTAGATGTGGTTTTAGTTTCAATTAGTGTTTGTGCCAAGTAGAACGTTTGGGAAGACTTGGGTGAAGTCTATATGAGCTTTGCGCTCACGAGATTAGCTGCAATGTTTTTATTGGAGAGCGCTTTTAGGTTGATTCTTTTTGCGGAAGATTAATAGACAAATTCCTAAGGTCCAAAAAGTTATTTCAGAATTTTTGGAGTTCCAGAAGTATACGTTTGATACAGATTACTATAGACTGTTCTGTTTTTACAGATTCTGTTTTCTCTGTGTTGTTTGCTTATTTTGATGAATCTATGAGTAGTATCGGAGGGTATGAACCATAGAGAAGTTGTAATACAGTTACACTAATATGAATTTAAAATGAGTTCACAATAGTACCAAAAGTGGTGATTTATTTTCTTACACTAACGGAGCTTACGAGTTTTTGTGTTGTGAAGTTTTCAAGTATTGGGTAAAGATTCGATGGACTACGGAATAATGAGTGGCAAGAGCCTAAGATTGGGGATTCCCAAGGCACCCCAAGGTAATATCCAAGAACAACCAAGAGCCCTAAGCTTGGGGATGCCCCGGAAGGCATCCCCTCTTTCGTCTTCGTTCATCCGGTAACTTTACTTGGAGCTATTTTTTATTCGCCACATGATATGTGTTTTGCTTGGAGCGTCATTTTATTTTGTTAGTATTTGGCTTGCTGTTATTTATAATAATGTTTTGCATCTATATTTGCAATAAAAATGTCAAGGATAGCCTTTACCATGCTTATTTTGCAAGTATACATGTGCCTGTTTTCAAAACAGAAAGTTTACCACTGTTGCAAAAATTCCCTAGAAAATTCAGAAAGTGATATAATATTGAATATTTTTTAATATTTACCTATGATAAATCTTATACAGCGTAGTATTTTTCTTATAATTTTTGGAGTTAGGTAAGTATGATGAATCTTGCATTCTTTAAGACTATACTGTTTTGGTAGATTGCTGTTATGTTTGCATTGTTTGCATTGTTTGCATATGCTTGCCTGTTTAATTATTCTATTTGAGGATATGAGTATTAAATATGCGAGACATTTAAAATACAATGCTGAATAATAATTTAGTGATTTGTTACAGTAGGAAATGATAAGGTTTTAGCATTGGTTTATACTACTTATCTCACGAGTTTTTGTTGAGTTTGTGTGGATGAAGTTTTCGAGATTTAGGAAACCGAGATATGAGAGGAATTAAGGAGACATCAAAAAGCTCAAGCTGGGGATGCCCAAGGCACCCCCAAGATAATATTTCAAGAAGTCTCAAGCATCCAAGCTTGGGGATACCCGGTAGGCATCCCACCGTTCTTCTTCAACAATTATCGGTTAGTATCGGTTGAACCTAAGTTTTTTGCTTGCTGTTTGAATAAAATAACCAAGATCTGAAATTAATTAAATGAGAGAGAGTCCTCACATAGCTAAAAAATATTTGACTACTCATTGATCTTCACTTATATCTTTTTGGACTAGTTTGTCATTTACTCGTGTGCTCACTTATATGCTATGAGTAAATAGTCGAATGAATTGAATATCATAAATCTGAAATTATATATGTTTCATATGCCTTACTCCGTTGGAGTAATGACTTCACATCTAAGAAGTAGAGGTAGTAAATTTATTGAAGGTTAGCAATCATTGTATTGGTCACTTGGACAATTCACGAAAGAATATTGAAGGAAGAGAATTTCACATATAAATATACTATCTTAGACATCTCTATGATTGTGAGCCCCATTAATTACTTTCAAACCTGAGCAATTTAGTTGAATTGGACAAGGAAGACAACCGTAATGAGTTATGCTTGGGGTATATTTGTATAGAAGTTATATTGTTATAGGATCCTCCAACATGTGGTGCTTGCTATTTAGAAATCCTTTGCTAGCCTAAATATCTGTACTAAGTGGGAATGCTACTTGTGCATCCAAATCCCTTGAACCAAGTTTCTTCCATGAGTGTCCACCATATCTACCTATTTGCGGTATTTACCTGTCGTTCCAAGTAAATTTGCATGTGCCCAAACTCTAAACCTTCATCATAATAATCTGTTTTGTATGCCCGAATCGCTCATGTAGCGACTAGGGGCTGTCAATATCTTCTATGCTAGGTGGGTATTGTCCACGATGAGTGAAAAAATGGCTGGTAACTAGGATGCCCAGTCCATGATCAAAAGATCAAAATCAAATAAAAATAATTGCAAACAAAACTCCCCCAGGATTGATGTTAGTTGGAGGCACCCCCGTTGTTTCGGGCAAGCCATGGATTGATGATTGTTGGTGGAGGGAAGTAAAAACTTTACCATTCTGTTGGGACGACTATAATGTATGTAGGAGGGAAGATATTGGATCTCTTGGTTGTTGACAATGAGATCATACCTCTCAAAATTATTTATCTCTATTTCAAAATCGAGCTCTAGCACCTCTGCAAATTCCCTGCTTTCCTTTGCGAAGGGCCTATCTTTTACTTTTATGCAAGAGTCAGTAGTATTCCTTTTCATTCCTACCTACTCTTTAGTTGGCAAGCATCGTGTGTTGGGGAAAGATCTAAGAATATATGGCCATGCAAATATATTTGATCATGAATTATTATTGTTGACAAATTATTTATATGATAATGTGAGTTGGGAGGCGAAACTCTAAGCCCCTATCTTTCTCTGTGTTCGATGGATGCTAATTTGTTCTAAGAATATGCTTTGAGTGGTAGCAATCATGGAAGACTATATGATAGTTGAGTATGTGGAGTTTGCTAAATCAAAGCTCTGATATAGACTCTTCCTAAAAATAAGATTGAATTGTAATTGTTGATGACTGAGACTGGAAGTTTGCTAGTTTTTCAAGAAAGTTTATGGTCTATGCCTTTAACATGTGAATAGCTTGTTACTTATCTTTGAGGAAGTTTTATGAGATGAATTACTGTTATGACATGTAATCATGCTAGAAAGGTGATTGAAATTATCATTGATCGAACTTGTGCACCTGCTAGCATTCACACTTCATAATTCTTTCTTTTATCATCACCTACTCGAGGACGAGCAGGATTAAGCTTGGGGATGCTGATACGTCTCCAACGTATCTATAATTTATGAAGTATTCATGCTACTATATTACCTATTTTAGATGTTTAATGGGCTTTACTATGCACTTTTATATCATTTTTTGGACTAACCTATTAACCTAGAGCCCAGTGCCAGTTTCTGTTTTTTCCTTGTTTTTGAGTTTTGCAGAAAAGGAATACCAAACAGAGTCCAATTGACGTGCCAATTTTTGTAACATCCCAAATTTCCCATTTGGAATGTTTACAATTATAGCTAAGCATCTATGCATATTGTTTGAAAATTGAGTGGGATTTGAATTATTTCAGAGGCTTTTGAGTTTGTTTGAATTTGGATTCAAATTGGCAGTTGAATTTATTTCAAATCAATGCCTGACAAATACTTGAGCAAAAGTATGAGAGGAGTAAACATGACACTCCAAAAATGTCATAAGAAAAATATTGCCAAAAAGTTTGGATTCAAATCTGATTTTTTATATTTGGGATTTCTAGAAAGTGTTTTTTCAGTTTGAGTTTTGCCCGTAGAAAAATGTCGGCGTTGTAGGATAAATTCCCCTGAGAATTTGATATATAATATGTCCTATAACATAATATATATTTTTATATATTCTCTCTCTCTCTCTAATTCAAAAAAAAAGGAAAACCCCAGGCGCCAGCCAGGCCAAACCGGCCCAGCCAGCGCCGGGGCGCAGCCCACCAGCGGCCAGGCGCAAGCCCACCATCGCCCGAGCCGGCCTGCCCCTAGCGCCGCACCCGAACCCTCTCACGCTCGTGCCCCCTCGCTCCACCCCCTCTCTCTCCACCGACGCGCTGCCCACCTTTATCTTTCCTCTCACGCACGCAAACGCCGCCCGGGCACGCCGACGCCGCGCGGTCCCGATCTCTCGGGATCGTGATCCTGAGATGCCCCCTCCTCCAAGTTGATGCCCTATATATAGCCCTGCCTCTCCTCTCTCGATCCCCCTAAAACCCCTACGCTCCAGAACCCACCACAGATCGTGCCCTCGCGAACGCATCTCGCCGCCGCCGCCTCGGATCGCCACCGTTTCCGCCGCCGGTGAGCACCCCCTGCCCATCCAAGATACTCCACCCTGACATCCTCTCTTCGCCCAGGAACCGCCGCAGCCACCGCCTTGAACATCACCGCCCGTCGCCGGAGTTGGAGCTCACCAGCAGCTCTGTCGAGCTCGTACCACTCGCCACCGTCACCCTCGACCGCCGCTGAGACCACCATCGTCTCTGCCTTGCTCCGCTGCACCGCCTCGACCACTTCCCCTTCTTCCCCGACGATCGGAGCCGCTGCACCGCCATCGCCCGAGTCGCCGCCGGCGTCTCCGTCCGTCACCGCCGTCCGCTGTAAGCTCAAGCTCCCCTCCATCGTTGGATCTCGCTTGTACAGCTTAGATTAGAAGAGTGAAGGGGTATGGTTTTATTTCATATAGATCGGTTTTAGTTATGGTTTATTTTAGACCGGTCCGGTTTATTTCTTATAGCCCGTAGGCGTTTTAGTTATATAGCGATCAGAGCGTTTTAGTTAGCCCACGACCCAGTAGCGCTAGATTTTGTTTTTTTTAGTTTTTTTTCTGTTTCAGCAGAATAGTTCTGTTTTTGTTTTTGCTATTATTTTAGCTGGTTTATTATTTTTAGTTGATTCTTTTTTTGTTTAGTTTGCAAATTTGTTGTTAGTTTCTGAAAAAAATATGTTTAGCCTTGTATTAAATTATTAGAAATAGTTTTATATTAATTTAGACAGAATAGTTTTTCTGCCATAAATTGAGCTAGGATTATTATTTTTTAGTGATTCCTTTCCTCCAGTTTGTATGGTGTTTCCTTTCTTTAGTTAGCAAAACCATGCCTAGGTTCTGTAGAATAGTTTTAGTTGTGTAAATATTCTCTAGTTGTGCTTTGTGGTGAAAACCTTGATTTGCTTTGTCTGAGTTCTTTGGATTTGTTTGAGTGCTTGGGTGTTTACTTCAACTTGCGGTTATGTTATATGTGCTATACTTATTTGTGCTATTGTTTGACTCGGTAGAATTCCCCGGAGTGCGAAGCAGCCTATTACGAGTCGCTAGCTTTCGAAGACCGTCAGCCAGGCAAGTCATTTGATCATGGTTTTTACAATACCTATGATTTTTTGCATTAGAATTATACCTCCCCACCATGCATACAATAGGGAGATATTTTGTTAAGCTTATGTTCTTGAGTAGTATCATGAGGTAGATGAACCCTTCTCCCTTGTTACCGATGCCCGGAACGATGTAGTTGATTGCTATGCTTTAGTAGATGGGGTTGGTTGAGTGATTCATAAGGGAGATGTGAAGAGTCAAAAAGATGATGACAACCCCAGGACTTCAAGCTCAAGACGGACTTCAAAATCCATGACTGGGTGGAGGACGGTTGACGGGCACCCCTGGAGAAAACCAGCGGATGGCCGGGATGCATGGAGAAGCGCATTACATCTTGCGGAACAGCTTCAACCAGCCAGGGGGGGGGGAAGAGAAGGATGAATACCCCCATTGACCCGGGAAGCTACCTGTGGCAGCCGCAAGCCATTATGGGCTGGGCTTGGTCGACCCTAGGCGTGACTTTGGCCGTACAGTGCCTACGAGATGTAGAAGAACGGTAGGATTGGATGGGCACCGGCAGTGGCCTAGAGGAACTTTCGGAAGACCCTGTTCGTTCGTCCCCGTCTTCAAACACTAGGCAAGTGCGAAGACTTAAAGGAGGGAACGATTCTTGCGGGTAAGTGTACAAACCTCTGCACGAGTGAAAGATCTAATCGATTAGCCGTGTCCCCGATTACGGACAATTTGAGCCTCTGGAACTTGGTGTATTTCAGATATCTCAACATTGAACTTAATAAATAGCTGAGGGTTATTTAATAATTAGGAATGAGATATTGGTTGGCGGACATCTCAATAACTACCACCATTGCCTTTGTAGTATTTGCAAACCAGCTCCTTGATGTAGGCAGACACTTACTAGTTGCGAGGGTTTTATAACCCTCACTACTGCTACTTACCTAGTAGCGCGGATTTATAACCTTGCTACTACTAGTTATAGTAGTAGCGCGGGTTATAACCTCGCGTATAACTAAAGTGGTCTCTTACGCGTGCCCTCCCGGGACTACAATGCGCATTAGTAGTAGCGACGCGGGTAAATAAAGCCCGCGCTACTACTAATTGATAATGGTAGCCCCGTGGATTATCCCCTCACAACTAGTAAGTACAAGGTTCATAATATAGCCCTGAAATCCCCATCTCCTCCCCAAATCCTCTCTTGCGCCCCTCTCTTCTCTCTCTTCTCTCTCTTATACACTCTCACATGGACCTCTTGTCCATGCGTCCTCCCTCCTCATGGCGCTGAAAGAGATGCCGCTCGCGCCAACCCGGCGTCTAGGACCTCACGAGTCTTCTCCTGCGTCTCCTTGCCACCACGCCGAGCACCTCACACCGGTGACCAACCCCGTAGCTCCCTCCATCTCCTTCCTCTCTCCCTCGGTTTTCGTTTTCTCTCTCTCCCTCTCATCTGACTCACCTCCCCCATCTCCATGCCCGTGCAGGCCGTCACCATGGATGACCATGAGCTATCTTTCATGGTTGGGAGAGGGAGCCCCACGCGTTGCCCTTGTCTTCCCATAGAACGGCCTCTCCAGCAGCCACCACGGATCTGGTTGCCGCTGTGTTCATGCTCCGCGACCCCAACATGCTGGATGAACCACTTCTGCATTGACAACACGCACGGGATCTAGATTTTTTTTTTTCAAAAGTAATAGTAGTAGCATGGGGTATAAGACCCGCCTACAGATAATTAGTAGTAGCGTGGGTGGCACCCCACGCTACTATAACAAACGTAGTAGTAGCATGGGTGGCACCCGTGCTACTACTACAAGTTAGTTGTAGCGCCCTATTAGTAGCACGGGAACCCGCGCTACTACTAGCTATTTATCCCGGCTACTACTAGCTTTCCCTAGTAGTG
Source organism: Triticum aestivum (assembly GCF_018294505.1). Lineage (NCBI taxonomy): Eukaryota > Viridiplantae > Streptophyta > Magnoliopsida > Poales > Poaceae > Triticum > Triticum aestivum. Next base: position 617,523,243 of record NC_057813.1, read on the forward strand.
GAGGAGAGGAGTGCCATGCTCCTCCGTTATGTGCGGGAGTTCACGGATCTCAAAGCGGCCAGGCGTCCCACACAAAGATGTCGAGGTGTCGACGGCATTGCTGCAAAAAGTGGGAGATACGATAGACTGTCAGGGGAGCCGGCTGGAGCGCGAGGGGGCCGATCGTGACGAGTCCAAGATCGCCTCAGCCACTTGGTGGACCAAGTTGCCCACGCACGTGTTGCAGCTGCGCGATGCCTACTGTCATGCCAACACGACCATGCCGGCGTCAGGCTAAACCCGTTCGACCACCCCGTCGATTCAACGAGTTGCGGCTTCCTGACCTGGTCTCCTTCTTCACCTATATCTCCGAGAAGCTAAGCCCTCTCCGCATGATGGTGGGGGCGAGCTGGACAAGGAGGGGTTGCGGGCTGTTGTCGTCGTTGCGGGCGAATCCTTTCAGGGCTGTGTCACCGGAATCCACTCGTGCCATTGGATGTCATCTTTGACGAGCTGGCTCCGTCGACCGGGAGCAGCCCTGCGGACGTTGCACCGTGTCCTCACCAACATCGTTCTCCTCGAGAAGTAGAGGGACTTCGGTGGTGTTTAGGCGCCCTCTGCATGGGCATGTCCATGTCTCGGCGCAACATGACCGTTGGATCAAACTCAGACGATGCAGATCAGTCACTCTAGCACAAAGCGTGTGAGTGTGTTTGGTTGCATTCTCATCTCAATATAGTTATTCCTCTTCGTGTATTTGTGTTAACCTACTAGTGTGGACTCATGCACCCTTCATGCACTCTACCAAACACCCAAAAGTGGGTCAGAAGGGAACTTTTCTCCCATCCCGTGCACCCTTCATACACGCTGCCTAACACTTATTCATGCTTCATATGTTTCATGTTTCGTGGAGTACTGTAGCACCATACTCTCTGTGCGCTATAGACCTAGTTCTGTTAACATTGATCTCACCGTTCATTCTCGATCGGACAGTGAAAAAAGCGGTACTATGTTACTACATTACTCACTACAAGAAATATGTCAACTAGTGACCTTCTGTCAGTGACCCTGGAAGAATTGGTCATAGATCTATGACCATTTGAGACCAATTGGTCAAAAGCTGTTCGGGGGGTCTCCAAACCCTAAACCATTGCGACCATTTTGGTCAGAAAGGTCGTAATTTCCTTACACGAAATGGTCATAAAGCAAACAACGCTGGTCCACTGCCTTGTTTCTAGTTGTTAACGACCAATGTAGATGGTCATAGCCTTGTAACTTGTGGTGGGTTGCGATGACTAGGCGCCATCTCATCAGTTTTGCCTATGTGTCATGTCCATGTGTCAATTTTTGCCCTAGGTTGTGAAGCAACCTATATTTCTGTTATTCCGAAAATTCCCAAAAAATATCTCATAAATTTTTTGGATCATATCTTCATCAAATATGTCAAAAACCTTCCTTGCCTAGTTCAAAAATAATTCAACAATATTCATTTTCCATTCTGCTCAGAGCAGCACTTTGTGAAGGAAGTGTTATTATTTCTATATTCTTGATTTCCCTAAAAATTTGTGAAGACATTCTTCTTAGTATATGATCATCCTCAACCAAAACTCACGCCCATAGGCCATGTGCATTTCCCGTATCGCTAATCAAACACTTGGCTACTAATTCATGTTTGAGAATAGTTTCGGTCTCCTCATCAGAATCTTATGTTATAATTTCTTCCTAGCACCTACCTGGGGGAGTGCCCAAACCCACTAGACATTCCTAGTCCAGCCAGAACGCATGGAAACACCACGGTCATGCGGTGACCACGGCGGAGGGGCATGCGAGCTTACGCGCTCTACAGTTGGGGGCCCTCGTCCACCGTCTAAACCTCGATGTATCGCCACCAAACCATGTATTTCTGATTAAATAGGGTACTTATGTACCTAGAAATGATTTTGCGAAAAAATAAAGAGCAAACTATGAGGCAGTTGGAGTTCAAATCTGACCCGCTTCCTCCTGAATCGGCAGGAATTTGTCTTTTTCACCAGAGGTGGATCAAACTTTTGACACCCAAACATTTTGTCAGTTGTGCATTAAATATGGCCTAGTATTTTAGAAATTGATTTGGTCCAATTTTGCAACAAATATATGGTAGGTCCTTGACAAAAAACTCATTCGGCACTCGGAAAATGGAAAATGAATTCTCCTTGCAACGAAAATGAAAACACCCTTAGGCAACATTGTTTGGAATTCCAAGATTCACCCTTGTGCACATATGAGATCATTTGAACAAACTATGCCCTGAATGTGGCGATAAGATTGATCATTTGGCTTGAAAGCCATGAATCTTCATGCATGATAGCTCATTTCTGAGAACACTTTTTAAAAAAATGCCGTATAGCAAGTTTATTATTTTCCTGGTAACTTGGTCACATATAATGACACAATGCAAGGTTTCCAATTTTTTGATTTGTTTTGAAATTTTTATGCCCGTTTCAAATGCGGTCAAAACGGTGGGCTTGACCGTTCCTAGCTAGTGTTGAATCTTGGAAATTATTTGATGTATCTCTGATTAAATAGATACTTATGTACCTATAAATGATTTTTCGAAAAAATAAAGAATAACTATGAGCAACTGCAGTTCAAATTTGACCCGCTTCCTACTGAATCGGTGAGAATTTCTTTTTACAGAGGTGGATCAAAACTTTTGAAAACCAACCATTTTGTCAATTGTTCATTAAATATGGACTAGTATTTTAGAAATTGATTTGGTCAATTTTCAACAAATATAAGGTAGTCTTCACAAAAAATCATTTTGGGCATTGGAAATGGAATAATGAATTTCCTGTGCAAAGAAATGAAACTCCCTTAGGCAACATTGTTTGGAATTCAAGATGCACCTTGTGCACAATATGAGATCATTTGAATAACTATGCCATGAATGTGCCAATAAGATTGATCATTTGGCTTGAAAGGCATGAATCTTCACGTGTGATAGCTCATTTCTGAGAACATTTTTTTAAAATAATTGTCGTATTACAAGTTTATTATTTTTCCTGGTAAATTGGTCACATATAATGAAACAATGCGAAGGTTTTCCAATTTTTGATTTTTTTTTGAATTTTTTATGCCCATTTCAAAATGTGGTCAAAACGGCGGGCTTGACCGTTCCTAGCTAGTGGTTGAATCTTGATAAACTTTTGATGTTTCTCTGATTAAATAGATAGTTATGTACCTAGAAATGATTTTTGGAAAAAATAAAGAATAAACTATGAGGCAGCTGCAGTTCAAATTTGACCCGCTTCCTACTGAATCGGCGGGAATTTGTCTTTTTCACCAGAGTTTATCAAAACTTTTGACACCCGACCATTTTGTCAATCGTTCATTAAATATGGCCTAGTATTTTAGAAAATTTCTTTGGTCCAATTTTGCAACAAATATATGGTAGGTCCTTCACAAAAAACTCATTTCAGGCACTCGGAAAATGGAAAATGAATTTTCCATGCAAATAAAATGAAAACTCCCTTAGGCAACATTGTTTGGAATTCCAAGATGCACCGTTGTGCAAAATATGAGATCATTTGAACAAACTATGCCATGAATGTGGCCATAAGATTGATCATTTGGCTTGAAAGCCATGAATCTTCACGCATGATACCTCATTCCTGAGAACTCTTTTTAAAAATAATTGCCGTATTACAAGTTTACATTTTTCCTGGTAACTTAGTCACATATAATGACACAAGTGAAGGTTTTCAATTTTTTTTGTTTTTTTTTGAATTTTTTATGCCCGTTTCAAAATGTGGTCAAAACGATGGGAATAACCGTTCCTAGCTAGTGGTTGAATCTTGGAATTATTTTGATGTTCCTATGATTAAATAGATACTTAAGTACCTAGAAATTATTTTTGGGAAAAATAAATAGCAAACTATGAGGTAGTTGTAGTTCAAATTTGACCCGCTTCCTACTAAATCGGTAGAAATTTGTCTTTTTCACCAGAGGTGGTTTCAAAACTTTTGACACTTAACCATTTGGTCAATTGTGCATTAAATATGGCCTAGTATTTTATAAAATTGATTTGGTCCAATTTTGCAACAAATATATGGTAGAACCTTCACAAAAAAACTCATTTTGGGCACTCGAAAAATGAAAAATGATTTTTTTGGTACAAAGAAAATGAAAACTTCCTAAGGCAACATTGTTTGCCATTCCAAAATGCACCCTTTTGCACAATATGAGATCATTTTTTGAATTTTTTATGTGAAAAAGTAGTAAAAGAATGTTCAGGTAGATTCTTTTTTGAAACATAAATTGTCTTTTTGATGAGAGGTGGATCGAAAGCATTTTACATGTTAAGATTTGGTCAACTGTACATAAATGATGTCTTATAGTTTTGGAAAATGGTATGGTGCCATTTTGTAATAAATATTTGGTAGGTTCTTCGAAAAAAAAATTTGTCACTTTGAAAATAGAAAATGATTTTTTTCTGAAAAACTCATTTCTCATAACACTTTTTAAAGACATTTGTCTTATTCTAATCCAAGTTTATTAGTTTTCCTAAAAACTAGGTCACATTTGCTGATACAATGAGAATGTTTTTTTGTGAATTTCTCATATCATAAAACTGTTTATATGATTCAACAGTTTTTTTAGTCAATTACGACCAATTTAGATGGTCATACGTGTACTGGGTTCTGATTGGTCATAAGCATGTCACGCGGATTGTGCCTCCAACCCCGTCGGATGCTCCCAGATCCAACGACAGCCCTTTCTCCCTCACCCCCTCTTTGTCTAAAAAAAGAAACTCCCTCACCCTCTCACCCTCTCCCCCACAAGCCCGCACGCGAACCCTAGCTCTCCCTTCCAGCTGTCGCCCCACCCCGCTCTAGATCCAGATCCGCCGCCTCGCTACCTCCCTCTCCCTTGCGGCCTCGCCTCCCTCGCCGCTACAACCGCCCATCGCCTCCCTCCCTCCCATTCCCGTGTCCCCATCCCATCAAAACCCTAAGCGGTGGCGGCGCGCGGGCACCACCCATCCCGGTTCCCCATGGAGGACTTCTCGCGTGCGATGGAGGACGGGCTCAAGTTGTCAAAGCGGCTCGTGCTACCGGGCAGGCTGCCCCCGCTGCGACCGCCGACGGGCCAGCGCACTGGCCGGTGGTCTTTGCTCTGCTTCGCACCCGCGGCCTCGTCCGCATCCCGCTCCGCCTCCGCCCATCCGAAGCGGACCACGACGCCTTGGCGGGACTGCATGTCGTGGACGACGCTGATACGTCTCCAACTTATCTATAATTTATGAATTATTCATGCTATTATATTACCTGTTTTAGATGTTTAATGGGCTTTACTATGCAATTTTATATTATTTTTGGGACTAACCTATTAACTAGAGCCCAGTGCCAGTTTTTGTTTTTTTCCTTGTTTTTGAGTTTTACAGAAAAGGAATACCAAACGGAGTCCAATTGATGTGCCAATTTTTGATGAATTTTTTTGTACCAAAAGAAGCCCCTGGAGTAAAAGAGTTGGGCCAGAAGAGTCCCGGGCTGTCCACGAGGGTGGGGGGCGCGCCCACCCCGACTAGGCGTGGGCCCCTATCTCATGGACGACTCGGGCACCTCCTTGACGTGAGACCTATGCCAAAAAAATCCTATCAATACAGAAACATCCAGAAAATAACCTAGATCGGGAGTTCCACCGCAGCAAGCCTCTGTAGCCACCAAAAACCAATCGGGACCCTGTTCCGGCACCCTGCCGGAGGGGGGATCCTCGTGGCCATCTTCATCATCCCGGTGCTCTCCATGACGAGGAGGGAGTAGTTCACCCTCAGGGCTAAGGGTATGTAACAGTAGCTATGTGTTTGATCTCTCTCTCTCTCTCTCTCTCTCTCTCTCTCTCTCGTGTTCTTGATTTGACATGATCTTGATGTATCGCGAGCTTTTCTATTATAGTTGGATCTAATGATGTTTCTCCCCCTCTACTCTCTGTAATGGATTGAGTTTTTCCTTTGAAGTTATCTTATCTTATCGGATTGAGACTTTAAGGATTTGAGAACACTTGATGTATGTCTTGCTGTGCTTATCTGTGGTGACAATGGGATATTCACGTGATTCACTTGATGTATGTTTTGGCGATCAACTTGCCAGTTGAGTGACCTTGTGAACTTATGCATAGGGGTTGGCACACGTTTTCATCTTCACTCTCTGGTAGAAACTTTGGGGCACTCTTTGAAGTAATTTGTGTTGGTTGAATAGATGAATCTGAGATTGTGTGATGCATATCGTCTAATCATGCCCATAGATACTTGAGGTGACAATGGAGTATCTAGGTGACATTAGGGTTTTGGTTGATTTGTGTCTTAAGGTGTTATTCTAGTATGAACTCTATGATAGATTGAACGGAAAGAATAGCTTCATGTTATTTTACTACGGACTCTTGAATAGATAGATCAAAAAGGATAACTTTGAGGTGGTTTCGTACCCTACCATAATCTCTTTGTTTGTTCTTCGCTATTAGTTGCTTTGGAGTGACTCTTTGTTGCATGTTGAGGGATAGTTATATGATCCAGTTATGTTATTATTGTTGAGAGAACTTGCACTAGTGAAAGTATGATCCTTAGGCCTTGTTTCCTACCATTGTAATATCGTTTACGCTCACTTTTATCGCTTGCTACCTTGCTGTTTTTATAATTTCAGATTAAAAATACCTTTATCTACCATCCATATTGCACTTGTATCACCATCTCTTCGCTGAACTAGTGCACCTATACAATTTACCATTGTATTGGGTGTGTTATGGACACAAGAGACTCTTTGCTATTTGGTTGCAGGGTTGTTTGAGAGAGACCATCTTCATCCTACGCCTCCTACGGATTGATAAACCTTAGGTCATTCACTTGAGGGAAATTTGCTACTGTCCTACAAACCTCTGCACTTGGAGGCCCAACAACCTCTACAAGAAGAAGGTTGTGTAGTAGACATCAAGCTCTTTTCTGGCACCGTTGCCGGGGAGGTGAGTGCTTGAAGGTATATCTTTAGATCTTGCAATCGAATCTTTTAGTTTCTTGTTTTATCACTAGTTTAGTCTATAAAAGAAAACTACAAAACAAATGGAATTGACTTTGTCTCATACGCTTCATCTTTTTAATATCTTTCGTGAGAATGATGATAAGGAAAATTGTGCTCAAGTGCTAGAAGAAGAAATCGATAAAATGTTTGGCACTAAATCTTTAAATGATGAGCATGAATGCAATGTTGTTAATATGAATTCCTTGAATATCCATGATGCTAATGATATGCAAAGCCACGAGCTTGGGGATGCTATGTTTGATGAATATGATATTTTTGTCCCCCAAGTTTTGATGAGAATATTTATTATGATGAAAGCATGCCTCCTATTTATGATGATTATATTGATGAAAGTGGATTTGGAGAGGTCATGAATTTATTTAGTGATGATTCCACTATCTTGGAAGAGGTTTCAATCGATTATGATGAGAACAAAGTTGCTACTTATGATGATTATTGTGATGAAACTTATGCTATAAAAAGTAGTGATGATTATGTTTATAAAACTTGTCATGATTATGATTACCCTTTTTCTAAGCATTACTCTTTTAATGTGGAAACAATTTATAGTATTCAATGTGAGAAGAATTTTGCTTATATGGAGAGTAATAAAAATTCTATGCTTGTAGATCATGAAAAGGATGCTTTAGATACTTGTCATATGGTTGAATTCATTCATGATTCTACTGAAAATTATTATGAGGGAGGAACATATGCTTGTAGGAATTGCAATAATATCAAGTTTCCTCTTTATGTGCTTAAAGTTTCGAAGTTACGCTTGTTTTGCCTTCCTATGCTAGTTGATTATTGTTCCCATAAGTTGTTTGCTCACAAAATCCCTATGCATAGGAAGTGGGTTAGACTTAAATGTGGTAGTCATATTCTTCATGATGCTCTCTTTATGTTCTAATTCTTATCTTTTATGTGAGCATCATTGAAATCATCATGCCTAGCTAGGGGCGTTAAACGTTAGCGCTTGTTGGGAGGCAACCCAATGTTATTTTTGTCATTTGCTTTTTGCTCCTGTTTAGTAATAAATAATTCATCTAGCCTCTAGTTAGATGTGGTTTTAGTTTCAATTAGTGTTTGTGCCAAGTAGAACGTTTGGGAAGACTTGGGTGAAGTCTATATGAGCTTTGCGCTCACGAGATTAGCTGCAATGTTTTTATTGGAGAGCGCTTTTAGGTTGATTCTTTTTGCGGAAGATTAATAGACAAATTCCTAAGGTCCAAAAAGTTATTTCAGAATTTTTGGAGTTCCAGAAGTATACGTTTGATACAGATTACTATAGACTGTTCTGTTTTTACAGATTCTGTTTTCTCTGTGTTGTTTGCTTATTTTGATGAATCTATGAGTAGTATCGGAGGGTATGAACCATAGAGAAGTTGTAATACAGTTACACTAATATGAATTTAAAATGAGTTCACAATAGTACCAAAAGTGGTGATTTATTTTCTTACACTAACGGAGCTTACGAGTTTTGTGTTGTGAAGTTTTCAAGTATTGGGTAAAGATTCGATGGACTACGGAATAATGAGTGGCAAGAGCCTAAGATTGGGGATTCCCAAGGCACCCCAAGGTAATATCCAAGAACAACCAAGAGCCTAAGCTTGGGGATGCCCCGGAAGGCATCCCCTCTTTCGTCTTCGTTCATCGGTAACTTTACTTGGAGCTATTTTTTATTCGCCACATGATATGTGTTTTGCTTGGAGCGTCATTTTATTTTGTTAGTATTTGCTTGCTGTTATTTATAATAATGTTTTGCATCTATATTTGCAATAAAAATGTCAAGGATAGCCTTTACCATGCTTATTTTGCAAGTATACATGTTGCTGTTTCAAAACAGAAAGTTTACCACTGTTGCAAAAATTCCCTAGAAAATTCAGAAAGTGATATAATATTGAATATTTTTTAATATTTACCTATGATAAATCTTATACAGCGTAGTATTTTTCTTATAATTTTTGGAGTTAGGTAAGTATGATGAATCTTGCATTCTTTACAGACTATACTGTTTTGGTAGATTGCTGTTATGTTTGCATTGTTTGCATTGTTTGCATATGCTTGCCTGTTTAATTATTCTATTTGAGGATATGAGTATTAAATATGCAGAGACATTTAAAATACAATGCTGAATAATAATTTAGTGATTTGTTACAGTAGGAAATGATAAGGTTTTAGCATTGGTTTATACTAACTTATCTCACGAGTTTTTGTTGAGTTTTGTGTGGATGAAGTTTTCGAGATTTAGGAAACCGAGATATGAGAGGAATTAAGGAGACATAAAAGCTCAAGCTTGGGGATGCCCAAGGCACCCCAAGATAATATTTCAAGAAGTCTCAAGCATCCAAGCTTGGGGATACCCCGGTAGGCATCCCACCGTTCTTCTTCAACAATTATCGGTTAGTATCGGTTGAACCTAAGTTTTTGCTTGCTGTTTGAATAAAATACCAAGATCTGAAATTATTAAATGAGAGAGAGTCCTCACATAGCTAAAAAATTATTTGACTACTCATTGATCTTCACTTATATCTTTTTGGACTAGTTTGTCATTTACTCGTGTGCTTCACTTATATGCTATGAGTAAATAGTCGAATGAATTGAATATCATAAATCTGAAATTATATATGTTTCATATGCTTACTCCGTTGGGAGTAATGACTTCACATCTAAGAAGTAGAGGTAGTAAATTTATTGAAGGTTAGCAATCATTGTATTGGTCACTTGGACAATTCACGAAAGAATATTGAAGGAAGAGAAATTTCACATATAAATATACTATCTTAGACATCTTCTATGATTGTGAGCCCCATTAATTACTTTCAAACCTGAGCAATTTAGTTGAAATTGGACAAGGAAGACAACGTAATGAGTTATGCTTGGGTATATTTGTATAGAAGTTATATTGTTATAGATCCTCCAACATGTGGTGCTTGCTATTTAGAATCCTTTGCTAGCCTAAATATCTGTACTAAGTGGGAATGCTACTTGTGCATCCAAATCCCTTGAACCAAGTTTCTTCCATGAGTGTCCACCATATCTACCTATTTGCGGTATTTACCTGTCGTTCCAAGTAAATTTGCATGTGCCAAACTCTAAACCTTCATATAATAATCTGTTTTGTATGCCCGAATCGCTCATGTAGCGACTAGGGGCTGTCAATATCTTCTATGCTAGGTGGGTTATTGTCACGATGAGTGAAAAAATGGCTGGTAACTAGGATGCCCAGTCCCATGATCAAAAGATCAAAATCAAATAAAAAATAATTGCAAACAAAACTCCCCCAGGATTGATGTTAGTTGGAGGCACCCGTTGTTTCGGGCAAGCCATGGATTGATGATTGTTGGTGGAGGGGAAGTAAAAACTTTACCATTCTGTTTGGGAACCGACTATAATGTATGTAGGAGGGAAGATATTGGGATCTCTTGGTTGTTGACAATGAGATCATACCTCTCAAAATTATTTATCTCTATTTCAAAATCGAGCTCTAGCACCTCTGCAAATCCCTGCTTCCCTTTGCGAAGGGCCTATCTTTTACTTTTATGCAAGAGTCAGTAGTATTCCTTTTCATTCCTACCTACTCTTTAGTTGGCAAGCATCGTGTGTTGGGGAAAGATCTAAGAATATATGGCCATGCAAATATATTTGATCATGAATTATTATTGTTGACAATTATTTATATGATAAGTGAGTTGGGAGGCGAAACTCTAAGCCCCTATCTTTCTCTGTGTTCGATGGATGCTATTTGTTCTAAGAATATGCTTTGAGTGGTAGCAATCATGGAAGACTATATGATAGTTGAGTATGTGGAGTTTGCTAAATCAAAGCTCTGATATAGACTCTTCCTAAAAATAAGATGAATTGTAATTGTTTGATGACTGAGAATGAAGTTTGCTAGTTTTCAAGAAAGTTTATGGTCTATGCTTTAACATGTGAATAGCTTGTTACTTTATCTTGAGAAGTTTTATGAGATGAATTACTGTTATGACATGTAATCATGCTAGAAAAGGTGATTGAAATTATCATTGATCAAACTTGTGCACCTGCTAGCATTCACACTTCATAAATTCTTTCTTTTATCATTCACCTACTCGAGGACGAGCAGGAATTAAGCTTGGGGATGCTGATACGTCTCCAACGTATCTATAATTTATGAAGTATTCATGCTACTATATTACCTATTTTAGATGTTTAATGGGCTTTACTATGCACTTTTATATCATTTTTTGGACTAACCTATTAACCTAGAGCCCAGTGCCAGTTTCTGTTTTTTCCTTGTTTTTGAGTTTTGCAGAAAAGGAATACCAAACAGAGTCCAATTGACGTGCCAATTTTTGTAACATCCCAAATTTCCCATTTGGAATGTTTTACAATTATAGCTAAGCATCTATGCATATTGTTTGAAAATTGAGTGGGATTTGAATTATTTCAGAGGCTTTTGAGTTTGTTTGAATTTGGATTCAAATTGGCAGTTGAATTTATTTCAAATCAATGCCTGACAAATACTTGAGCAAAAGTATGAGAGGAGTAAACATGACACTCCAAAAATGTCATAAGAAAAATATTGCCAAAAAGTTTGGATTCAAATCTGATTTTTATATTTGGGATTTCTAGAAAGTGTTTTTTCAGTTTGAGTTTTGCCGCTAGAAAAATGTCGGCGTTGTAGGATAAATTCCCCTGAGAATTTTGATATATATATATGTCCTATAAATAATATATATTTTTATATATTCTCTCTTCTCTCTAATTCAAAAAAAAAGGAAAAACCCCAGGCGCCAGCCAGGCCAACCGGCCCAGCCAGCGCCGGGCGCAGCCCACCAGCGGGCCAGGCGCAGCCCACCAGCGCCCGAGCCGGCCTGCCCCTAGCGCCGCACCCGAACCCTCTCCGCCTCGGTCGCCCGCTCGCTCCACCCCCTCTCTCTCTCACCGACGCGCTGGCCCCACCCTTTATCTTTCCTCTCACGCACGCAAACGCCGCCCGGAGCACGCCCGACGCCGCCGCGGTTCCGATCCTCTCGGGATCGTGATCCTGAGATGCCCCCTCCTCCAAGTTGATGCCCTATATATAGCCCTGCCTCTCCTCTCTCGATCCCCCTAAAACCCTACGCTCCAAACCCACCACAGATCGTGCCCTCGCCGAACGCATCTCGCCGCCGCCGCCTCGGATCGCCACCGTTTCCGCCGCCGGTGAGCACCCCCTGCCCATCCAAGATACTCCACCCTGACATCCTCTCTTCGCCCAGGAACCGCCGCAGCCACCGCCTTGAACATCACCGCCCGTCGCCGGAGTTGGAGCTCACCAGCAGCTCTGTCGAGCTCGTACCACTCGCCACCGTCACCCTCGACCGCCGCTGAGACCACCATCGTCTCTGCCTTGCTCCGCTGCACCGCCTCGACCACTTCCCCTTCTTCCCCGACGATCGGAGCCGCTGCACCGCCATCGCCCGAGTCGCCGCCGGCGTCTCCGTCCGTCACCGCCGTCCGCTGTAAGCTCAAGCTCCCCTCCATCGTTGGATCTCGCTTGTACAGCTTAGATTAGAAGAGTGAAGGGGTATGGTTTTATTTCATATAGATCGGTTTTAGTTATGGTTTATTTTAGACCGGTCCGGTTTATTTCTTATAGCCCGTAGGCGTTTTAGTTATATAGCGATCAGAGCGTCTTTTAGTTAGCCCACGACCCAGTAGCGCTAGATTTTGTTTTTTTTAGTTTTTTTTCTGTTTCAGCAGAATAGTTCTGTTTTTGTTTTTGCTATTTATTTTAGCTGGTTTATTATTTTTAGTTGATTCTTTTTTTGTTAGTTTGAAAATTTGTTGTAGTTTCTGAAAAAAATATGTTTAGCCTTGATTAAATTATTAGAAATAGTTTTATATTAGATTTAGACAGAATAGTTTTTCTGCCATAAATTGAGCTAGGATTATTATTTTTTAGTGATTCCTTTTCCTCCTAGTTTGTATGGTGTTTTCCTTTCTGTTAGTTAGCAAAACCCATGCCTAGGTTCTGTTAAGAATAGTTTTAGTTGTGTAAAACTATTTCTTAGTTGTTGCTTGTTGTGGTGAAAACCTTGATTTGCTTTGTCTGAGTTTTCTTTGGATTTTGGTTTGAGTGCTTGGGTGTTTTACTTCAACTTGCGGTTATGTTATATTGTGCTATACTTATTTGTGCTATTGTTTGACTCGGTAGAATTCCCGGAGTGCGAAGCCTGCTATTACGAGTCGCTAGCTTTCGAAGACCGTCAGCCAGGCAAGTCATTTGATCATGTTTTTTACAATACCTATGATTTTATTGCATTAGAATTATACCTCCCCACCATGCATACAATAGGAGAATTTTGTTAAGTTATGTTCTTGAGTAGTATCATGAGGTAGGATGAACCCTTCTCCCTTGTTACCGATGCCCGGGACGATGTAGTTGATTGCTATGCTTTAGTAGATGGGGTTGGTTGAGTGATTCATAAGGGAGATGTGAGAGTCAAAAAGATGATGACAACCCCAGGACTTCAAGCTCAAGACGGACTTCAAAATTCATGACTGGGTGGAGGACGGTTGACGGGCACCCTGGAGAAACCAGCGGATGGCCGGGATGCATGGAGAAGCGCCATTACATCTTGCGGAAAGCTTCAACCAGCCAGGAAGAGAAGGATGAATACCCCATTGACCGGAAGCTTACCTGTGCAGCCGCAAGCCATTATGGGCTGGGCTTGGTCGACCCTAGGCGTGACTTTGGCCGTACAGTGCTACGAGATGTAGAAGAACGGTAGGATTGGATGGGCACCGGCAGTGGCCTAGAGGAACTCTTCGGAAGACCCTGTTTCGTTCGTCCCGTCTTCAAACACTAGGCAGTGCGAAGACTTAAAGGAGGGAACGATTCTTGCGGGTAAAGTGTACAAACCTCTGCAGAGTGAAGATCTAATCGATTAGCCGTGTCCCCGATTACGGACAATTTGAGCCTCTGGAACTTGGTGTATTTCAGATATCTCAACATTGAACTTAATAAATTAGCTGAGGGGTTATTTAATAATTAGGAATGAGATATTGGTTGGCGGAACCATCTCAATAACTACCACCATTTTGTAGTATTTGCAAACCAGTCCTTGATGTAGGCAGACACTTACTAGTTGCGAGGGTTTATAACCCTCACTACTGCTACTTACTAGTAGCGCGGATTTATAACCCTTGCTACTACTAATTTGATAGTAGTAGCGCGGGTTTATAACCCTCGCTATTACTAAGTGGTCTCTACCGTGCCCCCCGGGACAATGCCATTGTAGTAGCGAGGGGTATAAACCCGCGCTACTACTAATTTGATAATGGTAGCGCGGGATTATACCCCTCACAACTACTAAGTACAAGGTTCTTTAATAGCCCTGAAATCCCCATCTCCTCCCCCAAATCCCTCTCTTGCGCCACTCTCTCTTCTCTCTCTTCTCTCTCTTCATACACTCTCACATGGACCTCTTGTCCATGCGTCCCTCCCTCCTCCATGGCGCTGAAAGAGGATGCCGCCTCGCGCCACCGGCGTCTAGGACCTCACGAGTCTTCTCCTGCGTCTCCTTGCCACCACGCCGGAGCACCTCACCACCGGTGACCAACCCCGTAGCTCCCTCCATCTCCTTCCTCTCTCCCTCGGTTTTCGTTTTCTCTCTCTCCCTCTCATCTGACTCACCCTCCCATCTCCATGCCCGTGCAGGCCGTCACCATGGATGACCATGAGCTATCTTTCATGGTTGGGAAGAGGAGCCCCACGCCGTTGCCTTGTTCTTCCATAGAAACGGGCCCTCTCCAGCAGCCACCACCGGATCTGGTTTGCCGCTGTTGTTCATGCCTCCGGCGACCCCAACCACTGCTGGATTGAACCACTTCTGCCATTGACAACACGCACGGGATCTAGATTTTTTTTGTTTTCAAAAGTAATAGTAGTAGCATGGGGTATAAGACCCGCTACAGATAATTAGTAGTAGCGTGGGTGGCACCCACGCTACTACTAACAAACGTAGTAGTAGCATGGGTGGCACCCGTGCTACTACTACAAGTTAGTTGTAGCGCCCTATTAGTAGCACGGGAACCCGCGCTACTACTAGCTATTTATCCCGCGCTACTACTAGGCTTTTCCCTAGTAGTGGGAGGAGAGGAGTGCCATGCTCCTCCGTTATGTGCGGGAGTTCACGGATCTTCAAAAGCGGCAGGCGTCCACCACAAAGATGCTCGAGGTGTCGACGGCATTGCTGCAAAAAGTGGGAGATACGATAGACTGTCAGGGGAGCCGGCTGGAGCGCGAGGGGGCCGATCGTGACGAGGTCCAAGATCGCCTCAGCCACTTGGTGGACCAAGTTGCCACGCACGTGTTGCAGCTGCGCGATGCCTACTGTCATGCCAACACGACCATGCCGGCGGTCAGGCTAAACCCGTTCGACCACCCCGTCGACTTCAACGAGTTGCGGCTTCCTGACCTGGTCTCCTTCTTCACCTATATCTCCGAGAAGCTAAGCCCTCTCCGCATGATGGTGGGGGCGGAGCTGGACAAGGAGGGGTTGCGGGCTGTTGTCGTCGTTGCCGGGCGAATCCTTTCAGGGCTGTGTCACCGGAATCCACTCGTGCCATTGGATGTCATCTTTGACGAGCTGGCTCCCGTCGACCGGGAGCAGGCCCTGCGGACGGTTGCACCGTGCCTCACCAACATCGTTCTCCTCGAGAAGTAGAGGGACTTCGGTGGTGTTTAGGCGCCCTCTGCATGGGCATGTCCATGTCTCGGCGCAACATGACCGTTGGATCAAACTCAGACGATGCAGATCAGTCACTCTAGCACAAAGCGTGTGAGTGTGTTTGGTTGCATTCTCATCTCAATATAGTTATTCCCTCTTCGTGTATTTGTGTTAACCTACTAGTGTGGACTCATGCACCCTTCATGCACTCTACCAAACACCCAAAAGTGGGTCAAGAAGGGAACTTTTTCTCCCATCCCGTGCACCCTTCATACACGCTGCCTAACACTTATTCATGCTTCATATGTTTCATGTTTCGTGGAGTACTGTAGCACCATACTCTCTGTGCGCTATAGACCTAGTTCTGTTAACATTGATCTCACCGTTCATTCTCGATCGGACAGTGAAAAAAGCGGTACTATGTTACTACATTACTCACTACAAGAAATATGTCAACTAGTGACCTTCTGTCAGTGACCCTGGAAGAATTGGTCATAGATCTATGACCATTTGAGACCAATTGGTCAAAAGCTGTTCGGGGGTCTCCAAACCCTAAACCATTGCGACCATTTTGGTCAGAAAGGTCGTAATTTCCTTACACGAAATGGTCATAAAGCAAACAACGCTGGTCCACTGCCTTGTTTCTAGTTGTTAACGACCAATGTAGATGGTCATAGCCTTGTAACTTGTGGTGGGTTGCGATGACTAGGCGCCATCTCATCAGTTTTGCCTATGTGTCATGTCCATGTGTCAATTTTTGCCCTAGGTTGTGAAGCAACCTATATTTCTGTTATTCCGAAAATTCCCAAAAAATTCTCATAAATTTTTTGGATCATATCTTCATCAAATATGTCAAAAACCTTCCTTGCCTAGTTCAAAAATAATTCAACAATATTCATTTTCCAATTCTGCTCAGAGCAGCACTTTGTGAAGGAAGTGTTATTATTTCTATATTCTTGATTTCCCTAAAAATTTGTGAAGACATTCTTCTTAGTATATGATCATCCTCAACCAAAACTCACGCCCATAGGCCATGTGCATTTCCCGTATCGCTAATCAAACACTTGGCTACTAATTCATGTTTGAGAATAGTTCGGTCTCCTCATCAGAATCTTATGTTATAATTTTCTTCCTAGCACCTACCTGGGGAGTGCCCAACCCACTAGACATTCCTAGTCCAGCCAGAACGCATGGAAACACCACGGTCATGCGGTGACCACGCGGAGGGCATGCGAGCTTACGCGCTCTACAGTTGGGGCCCTCGTCCACCGTCTAAACCTCGATGTATCGCCACCAAACCATGTATTTCTGATTAAATAGGTACTTATGTACCTAGAAATGATTTTGCGAAAAAATAAAGAGCAAACTATGAGGCAGTTGGAGTTCAAATCTGACCCGCTTCCTCCTGAATCGGCAGGAATTTGTCTTTTTCACCAGAGGTGGATCAAAACTTTTGACACCCAAACATTTTGTCAGTTGTGCATTAAATATGGCCTAGTATTTTAGAAAATTGATTTGGTCCAATTTTGCAACAAATATATGGTAGGTCCTTGACAAAAAAACTCATTTCGGGCACTCGGAAAATGGAAAATGAATTCTCCTTGCAACGAAAATGAAAACACCCTTAGGCAACATTGTTTGGAATTCCAAGATTCACCCTTGTGCACAATATGAGATCATTTGAACAAACTATGCCCTGAATGTGGCGATAAGATTGATCATTTGGCTTGAAAGCCATGAATCTTCATGCATGATAGCTCATTTCTGAGAACACTTTTTAAAAAAAATGCCGTATAGCAAGTTTATTATTTTTCCTGGTAACTTGGTCACATATAATGACACAATGCAAGGTTTTCCAATTTTTTGATTTGTTTTGAAATTTTTATGCCCGTTTCAAAATGCGGTCAAAACGGTGGGCTTGACCGTTCCTAGCTAGTGGTTGAATCTTGGAAATTATTTGATGTATCTCTGATTAAATAGATACTTATGTACCTATAAATGATTTTTCGAAAAAATAAAGAATAAACTATGAGGCAACTGCAGTTCAAATTTGACCCGCTTCCTACTGAATCGGTGAGAATTTGTCTTTTTCACCAGAGGTGGATCAAAACTTTTGAAACCCAACCATTTTGTCAATTGTTCATTAAATATGGACTAGTATTTTAGAAAATTGATTTGGTCCAATTTTTCAACAAATATATGGTAGGTCCTTCACAAAAAAAACTCATTTTGGGCACTTGGAAAATGGAAAATGAATTTCCTGTGCAAAGAAAATGAAAACTCCCTTAGGCAACATTGTTTGGAATTCCAAGATGCACCTTGTGCACAATATGAGATCATTTGAACTAACTATGCCATGAATGTGGCCATAAGATTGATCATTTGGCTTGAAAGGCATGAATCTTCACGTGTGATAGCTCATTTCTGAGAACATTTTTTTTAAAATAATTGTCGTATTACAAGTTTATTATTTTTCCTGGTAAATTGGTCACATATAATGAAACAATGCGAAGGTTTTCCAATTTTTTGATTTTTTTTTGAATTTTTTATGCCCATTTCAAAATGTGGTCAAAACGGCGGGCTTGACCGTTCCTAGCTAGTGGTTGAATCTTGATAAACTTTTGATGTTTCTCTGATTAAATAGATAGTTATGTACCTAGAAATGATTTTTGGAAAAAATAAAGAATAAACTATGAGGCAGCTGCAGTTCAAATTTGACCCGCTTCCTACTGAATCGGCGGGAATTTGTCTTTTTCACCAGAGGTTTATCAAAACTTTTGACACCCGACCATTTTGTCAATCGTTCATTAAATATGGCCTAGTATTTTAGAAAATTTCTTTGGTCCAATTTTGCAACAAATATATGGTAGGTCCTTCACAAAAAAACTCATTTCAGGCACTCGGAAAATGGAAAATGAATTTTCCATGCAAATAAAATGAAAACTCCCTTAGGCAACATTGTTTGGAATTCCAAGATGCACCGTTGTGCAAAATATGAGATCATTTGAACAAACTATGCCATGAATGTGGCCATAAGATTGATCATTTGGCTTGAAAGCCATGAATCTTCACGCATGATACCTCATTCCTGAGAACTCTTTTTAAAAATAATTGCCGTATTACAAGTTTACATTTTTCCTGGTAACTTAGTCACATATAATGACACAATGTGAAGGTTTTCAATTTTTTTTGTTTTTTTTGAATTTTTTATGCCCGTTTCAAAATGTGGTCAAAACGATGGGAATAACCGTTCCTAGCTAGTGGTTGAATCTTGGAATTATTTTGATGTTCCTATGATTAAATAGATACTTAAGTACCTAGAAATTATTTTTGGGAAAAATAAATAGCAAACTATGAGGTAGTTGTAGTTCAAATTTGACCCGCTTCCTACTAAATCGGTAGAAATTTGTCTTTTTCACCAGAGGTGGTTCAAAACTTTTGACACTTAACCATTTGGTCAATTGTGCATTAAATATGGCCTAGTATTTTATAAAATTGATTTGGTCCAATTTTGCAACAAATATATGGTAGAACCTTCACAAAAAAACTCATTTTGGGCACTCGAAAAATGAAAAATGATTTTTTTGGTACAAAGAAAATGAAAACTTCCTAAGGCAACATTGTTTGCCATTCCAAAATGCACCCTTTTGCACAATATGAGATCATTTTTTGAATTTTTTATGTGAAAAAGTAGTAAAAAGAATGTTCAGGTAGATTCTTTTTTGAAACATAAATTGTCTTTTTGATGAGAGGTGGATCGAAAGCATTTTACATGTTAAGATTTGGTCAACTGTACATAAAATGATATCTTATAGTTTTGGAAAATGGTATGGTGCCATTTTGTAATAAATATTTGGTAGGTTCTTCGAAAAAAAAATTTGTCACTTTGAAAATAGAAAATGATTTTTTTCTGAAAAACTCATTTCTCATAACACTTTTTAAAGACATTTGTCTTATTCTAATCCAAGTTTATTAGTTTTCCTAAAAAACTAGGTCACATTTGCTGATACAATGAGAATGTTTTTTTGTGAATTTCTCATATCATAAAACTGTTTATATGATTCAACAGTTTTTTAGTCAATTACGACCAATTTAGATGGTCATAACGTGTACTGGGTTCTGATTGGTCCATAAGCATGTCACGCGGATTGTGCCTCCAACCCCGTCGGATGCTCCCAGATCCAATGACAGCCCTTTCTCCCTCACCCCCCTCTTTGTCTAAAAAAAGAAACTCCCTCACCCTCTCACCCTCTCCCCCACAAGCCCGCACGCGAACCCTAGCTCTCCCTTCCAGCTGTCGCCCCACCCCGCTCTAGATCCAGATCCGCCGCCTCGCTACCTCCCTCTCCCCTCGCGGCCTCGCCTCCCCTCGCCGCTACACCGCCCATCGCCTCCCTCCCCTCCCATTCCCGTGTCCCCATCCCATCAAAACCCTAAGCGGTGGCGGCGCGCGGGCACCACCCATCCCGGTTCCCCATGGAGGACTTCTCGCGTGCGATGGAGGACGGGCTCAAGTTGTCAAAGCGGCTCGTGCTACCGGGCAGGCTGCCCCCGCTGCGACCGCCGACGGGCCAGCGCACTGGCCGGTGGTCTTTGCTCTGCTTCGCACCCCGCGGCCTCGTCCGCATCCCGCTCCGCCTCCGCCCATCCGAAGCGGACCACGACGCCTCGGCGGGACTGCATGTCGTGGACGACGCTGATACGTCTCCAACTTATCTATAATTTATGAATTATTCATGCTATTATATTACCTGTTTTAGATGTTTAATGGGCTTTACTATGCAATTTTATATTATTTTTGGGACTAACCTATTAACCTAGAGCCCAGTGCCAGTTTTTGTTTTTTTCCTTGTTTTTGAGTTTTACAGAAAAGGAATACCAAACGGAGTCCAATTGATGTGCCAATTTTTGATGAATTTTTTTGTACCAAAAGAAGCCCCTGGAGTAAAAGAGTTGGGCCAGAAGAGTCCCGGGCTGTCCACGAGGGTGGGGGGCGCGCCCACCCCGACTAGGCGTGGGCCCCTATCTCATGGACGACTCGGGCACCTCCTTGACGTGAGACCTATGCCAAAAAAATCCTATCAATACAGAAACATCCAGAAAATAACCTAGATCGGGAGTTCCACCGCAGCAAGCCTCTGTAGCCACCAAAAACCAATCGGGACCCTGTTCCGGCACCCTGCCGGAGGGGGGATCCTCGGTGGCCATCTTCATCATCCCGGTGCTCTCCATGACGAGGAGGGAGTAGTTCACCCTCAGGGCTAAGGGTATGTAACAGTAGCTATGTGTTTGATCTCTCTCTCTCTCTCTCTCTCTCTCTCTCTCTCTCGTGTTCTTGATTTGACATGATCTTGATGTATCGCGAGCTTTTCTATTATAGTTGGATCTAATGATGTTTCTCCCCCTCTACTCTCTTGTAATGGATTGAGTTTTTCCTTTGAAGTTATCTTATCTTATCGGATTGAGACTTTAAGGATTTGAGAACACTTGATGTATGTCTTGCTGTGCTTATCTGTGGTGACAATGGGATATTCACGTGATTCACTTGATGTATGTTTTGGCGATCAACTTGCCAGTTGAGTGACCTTGTGAACTTATGCATAGGGGTTGGCACACGTTTTCATCTTCACTCTCTGGTAGAAACTTTGGGGCACTCTTTGAAGTAATTTGTGTTGGTTGAATAGATGAATCTGAGATTGTGTGATGCATATCGTCTAATTATGCCCATAGATACTTGAGGTGACAATGGAGTATCTAGGTGACATTAGGGTTTTGGTTGATTTGTGTCTTAAGGTGTTATTCTAGTATGAACTCTATGATAGATTGAACGGAAAGAATAGCTTCATGTTATTTTACTACGGACTCTTGAATAGATAGATCAAAAAGGATAACTTTGAGGTGGTTTCGTACCCTACCATAATCTCTTTGTTTGTTCTTCGCTATTAGTTGCTTTGGAGTGACTCTTTGTTGCATGTTGAGGGATAGTTATATGATCCAGTTATGTTATTATTGTTGAGAGAACTTGCACTAGTGAAAGTATGATCCTTAGGCCTTGTTTCCTACCATTGTAATATCGTTTACGCTCACTTTTATCGCTTGCTACCTTGCTGTTTTTATAATTTCAGATTAAAAATACCTTTATCTACCATCCATATTGCACTTGTATCACCATCTCTTCGCTGAACTAGTGCACCTATACAATTTACCATTGTATTGGGTGTGTTATGGACACAAGAGACTCTTTGCTATTTGGTTGCAGGGTTGTTTGAGAGAGACCATCTTCATCCTACGCCTCCTACGGATTGATAAACCTTAGGTCATTCACTTGAGGGAAATTTGCTACTGTCCTACAAACCTCTGCACTTGGAGGCCCAACAACCTCTACAAGAAGAAGGTTGTGTAGTAGACATCAAGCTCTTTTCTGGCACCGTTGCCGGGGAGGTGAGTGCTTGAAGGTATATCTTTAGATCTTGCAATCGAATCTTTTAGTTTCTTGTTTTATCACTAGTTTAGTCTATAAAAGAAAACTACAAAACAAATGGAATTGACTTTGTCTCATACGCTTCATCTTTTTAATATCTTTCGTGAGAATGATGATAAGGAAAATTGTGCTCAAGTGCTAGAAGAAGAAATCGATAAAATGTTTGGCACTAAATCTTTAAATGATGAGCATGAATGCAATGTTGTTAATATGAATTCCTTGAATATCCATGATGCTAATGATATGCAAAGCCACGAGCTTGGGGATGCTATGTTTGATGAATATGATATTTTTGTCCCCCAAGTTTTGATGAGAATATTTATTATGATGAAAGCATGCCTCCTATTTATGATGATTATATTGATGAAAGTGGATTTGGAGAGGTCATGAATTTATTTAGTGATGATTCCACTATCTTGGAAGAGGTTTCAATCGATTATGATGAGAACAAAGTTGCTACTTATGATGATTATTGTGATGAAACTTATGCTATAAAAAGTAGTGATGATTATGTTTATAAAACTTGTCATGATTATGATTACCCTTTTTCTAAGCATTACTCTTTTAATGTGGAAACAATTTATAGTATTCAATGTGAGAAGAATTTTGCTTATATGGAGAGTAATAAAAATTCTATGCTTGTAGATCATGAAAAGGATGCTTTAGATACTTGTCATATGGTTGAATTCATTCATGATTCTACTGAAAATTATTATGAGGGAGGAACATATGCTTGTAGGAATTGCAATAATATCAAGTTTCCTCTTTATGTGCTTAAAGTTTCGAAGTTACGCTTGTTTTGCCTTCCTATGCTAGTTGATTATTGTTCCCATAAGTTGTTTGCTCACAAAATCCCTATGCATAGGAAGTGGGTTAGACTTAAATGTGGTAGTCATATTCTTCATGATGCTCTCTTTATGTTCTAATTCTTATCTTTTATGTGAGCATCATTGAAATCATCATGCCTAGCTAGGGGCGTTAAACGTTAGCGCTTGTTGGGAGGCAACCCAATGTTATTTTTGTCATTTGCTTTTTCCTCCTGTTTAGTAATAAATAATTCATCTAGCCTCTAGTTAGATGTGGTTTTAGTTTCAATTAGTGTTTGTGCCAAGTAGAACGTTTGGGAAGACTTGGGTGAAGTCTATATGAGCTTTGCGCTCACGAGATTAGCTGCAATGTTTTTATTGGAGAGCGCTTTTAGGTTGATTCTTTTTGCAGAAGATTAATAGACAAATTCCTAAGGTCCAAAAAGTTATTTCAGAATTTTTGGAGTTCCATAAGTATACGTTTGATACAGATTACTATAGACTGTTCTGTTTTTACAGATTCTGTTTTCTCTGTGTTGTTTGCTTATTTTGATGAATCTATGAGTAGTATCGGAGGGTATGAACCATAGAGAAGTTGTAATACAGTTACACTAATATGAATTTAAAATGAGTTCACAATAGTACCAAAAGTGGTGATTTATTTTCTTACACTAACGGAGCTTACGAGTTTTGTGTTGTGAAGTTTTCAAGTATTGGGTAAAGATTCGATGGACTACGGAATAATGAGTGGCAAGAGCCTAAGATTGGGGATTCCCAAGGCACCCCAAGGTAATATCCAAGAACAACCAAGAGCCTAAGCTTGGGGATGCCCCGGAAGGCATCCCCTCTTTCGTCTTCGTTCATCGGTAACTTTACTTGGAGCTATTTTTTATTCGCCACATGATATGTGTTTTGCTTGGAGCGTCATTTTATTTTGTTAGTATTTGCTTGCTGTTATTTATAATAATGTTTTGCATCTATATTTGCAATAAAAATGTCAAGGATAGCCTTTACCATGCTTATTTTGCAAGTATACATGTTGCTGTTTCAAAACAGAAATTTTACCACTGTTGCAAAAATTCCCTAGAAAATTCAGAAAGTGATATAATATTGAATATTTTTTAATATTTACCTATGATAAATCTTATACAGCGTAGTATTTTTCTTATAATTTTTGGAGTTAGGTAAGTATGATGAATCTTGCATTCTTTACAGACTATACTGTTTTGGTAGATTGCTGTTATGTTTGCATTGTTTGCATTGTTTGCATATGCTTGCCTGTTTAATTATTCTATTTGAGGATATGAGTATTAAATATGCAGAGACATTTAAAATACAATGCTGAATAATAATTTAGTGATTTGTTACAGTAGGAAATGATAAGGTTTTAGCATTGGTTTATACTAACTTATCTCACGAGTTTTTGTTGAGTTTTGTGTGGATGAAGTTTTCGAGATTTAGGAAACCGAGATATGAGAGGAATTAAGGAGACATAAAAGCTCAAGCTTGGGGATGCCCAAGGCACCCCAAGATAATATTTCAAGAAGTCTCAAGCATCCAAGCTTGGGGATACCCCGGTAGGCATCCCACCGTTCTTCTTCAACAATTATCGGTTAGTATCGGTTGAACCTAAGTTTTTGCTTGCTGTTTGAATAAAATACCAAGATCTGAAATTATTAAATGAGAGAGAGTCCTCACATAGCTAAAAAATTATTTGACTACTCATTGATCTTCACTTATATCTTTTTGGACTAGTTTGTCATTTACTCGTGTGCTTCACTTATATGCTATGAGTAAATAGTCGAATGAATTGAATATCATAAATCTGAAATTATATATGTTTCATATGCTTACTCCGTTGGGAGTAATGACTTCACATCTAAGAAGTAGAGGTAGTAAATTTATTGAAGGTTAGCAATCATTGTATTGGTCACTTGGACAATTCACGAAAGAATATTGAAGGAAGAGAAATTTCACATATAAATATACTATCTTAGACATCTTCTATGATTGTGAGCCCCATTAATTACTTTCAAACCTGAGCAATTTAGTTGAAATTGGACAAGGAAGACAACGTAATGAGTTATGCTTGGGTATATTTGTATAGAAGTTATATTGTTATAGATCCTCCAACATGTGGTGCTTGCTATTTAGAATCCTTTGCTAGCCTAAATATCTGTACTAAGTGGGAATGCTACTTGTGCATCCAAATCCCTTGAACCAAGTTTCTTCCATGAGTGTCCACCATATCTACCTATTTGCGGTATTTACCTGTCGTTCCAAGTAAATTTGCATGTGCCAAACTCTAAACCTTCATATAATAATCTGTTTTGTATGCCCGAATCGCTCATGTAGCGACTAGGGGCTGTCAATATCTTCCATGCTAGGTGGGTTATTGTCACGATGAGTGAAAAAATGGCTGGTAACTAGGATGCCCAGTCCCATGATCAAAAGATCAAAATCAAATAAAAAATAATTGCAAACAAAACTCCCCCAGGATTGATGTTAGTTGGAGGCACCCGTTGTTTCGGGCAAGCCATGGATTGATGATTGTTGGTGGAGGGGAAGTAAAAACTTTACCATTCTGTTTGGGAACCGACTATAATGTATGTAGGAGGGAAGATATTGGGATCTCTTGGTTGTTGACAATGAGATCATACCTCTCAAAATTATTTATCTCTATTTCAAAATCGAGCTCTAGCACCTCTGCAAATCCCTGCTTCCCTTTGCGAAGGGCCTATCTTTTACTTTTATGCAAGAGTCAGTAGTATTCCTTTTCATTCCTACCTACTCTTTAGTTGGCAAGCATCGTGTGTTGGGGAAAGATCTAAGAATATATGGCCATGCAAATATATTTGATCATGAATTATTATTGTTGACAATTATTTATATGATAAGTGAGTTGGGAGGCGAAACTCTAAGCCCCTATCTTTCTCTGTGTTCGATGGATGCTATTTGTTCTAAGAATATGCTTTGAGTGGTAGCAATCATGGAAGACTATATGATAGTTGAGTATGTGGAGTTTGCTAAATCAAAGCTCTGATATAGACTCTTCCTAAAAATAAGATGAATTGTAATTGTTTGATGACTGAGAATGAAGTTTGCTAGTTTTCAAGAAAGTTTATGGTCTATGCTTTAACATGTGAATAGCTTGTTACTTTATCTTGAGAAGTTTTATGAGATGAATTACTGTTATGACATGTAATCATGCTAGAAAAGGTGATTGAAATTATCATTGATCAAACTTGTGCACCTGCTAGCATTCACACTTCATAAATTCTTTCTTTTATCATTCACCTACTCGAGGACGAGCAGGAATTAAGCTTGGGGATGCTGATACGTCTCCAACGTATCTATAATTTATGAAGTATTCATGCTACTATATTACCTATTTTAGATGTTTAATGGGCTTTACTATGCACTTTTATATCATTTTTTGGACTAACCTATTAACCTAGAGCCCAGTGCCAGTTTCTGTTTTTTCCTTGTTTTTGAGTTTTGCAGAAAAGGAATACCAAACAGAGTCCAATTGACGTGCCAATTTTTGTAACATCCCAAATTTCCCATTTGGAATGTTTTACAATTATAGCTAAGCATCTATGCATATTGTTTGAAAATTGAGTGGCATTTGAAATATTTCAGAGGCTTTTGAGTTTGTTTGAATTTGGATTCAAATTGGCAGTTGAATTTATTTCAAATCAATGCCTGACAAATACTTGAGCAAAAGTATGAGAGGAGTAAACATGACACTCCAAAAATGTCATAAGAAAAATATTGCCAAAAAGTTTGGATTCAAATCTGATTTTTATATTTGGGATTTCTAGAAAGTGTTTTTTCAGTTTGAGTTTTGCCGCTAGAAAATGTCGGCGTTGTAGGATAAATTCCCCTGAGAATTTTGATATATATATATGTCCTATAAAATAATATATTTTTTATATATTCTCTCTTCTCTCTAATTCAAAAAAAAAGGAAAAACCCCAGGCGCCAGCCAGGCCAACCGGCCCAGCCAGCGCCGGGCGCAGCCCACCAGCGGGCCAGGCGCAGCCCACCAGCGCCCGAGCCGGCCTGCCCTAGCGCCGCACCCGAACCCTCTCCGCCTCGGTCGCCCGCTCGCTCCACCCCCTCTCTCTCTCACCGACGCGCTGGCCCCACCCTTTATCTTTCCTCTCACGCACGCAAACGCCGCCCGGAGCACGCCCGACGCCGCCGCGGTTCCGATCCTCTCGGGATCGTGATCCTGAGATGCCCCCTCCTCCAAGTTGATGCCCTATATATAGCCCTGCCTCTCCTCTCTCGATCCCCCTAAAACCCTACGCTCCAAACCCACCACAGATCGTGCCCTCGCCGAACGCATCTCGCCGCCGCCGCCTCGGATCGCCACCGTTTCCGCCGCCGGTGAGCACCCCCTGCCCATCCAAGATACTCCACCCTGACATCCTCTCTTCGCCCAGGAACCGCCGCAGCCACCGCCTTGAACATCACCGCCCGTCGCCGGAGTTGGAGCTCACCAGCAGCTCTGTCGAGCTCGTACCACTCGCCACCGTCACCCTCGACCGCCGCTGAGACCACCATCGTCTCTGCCTTGCTCCGCTGCACCGCCTCGACCACTTCCCCTTCTTCCCCGACGATCGGAGCCGCTGCACCGCCATCGCCCGAGTCGCCGCCGGCGTCTCCGTCCGTCACCGCCGTCCGCTGTAAGCTCAAGCTCCCCTCCATCGTTGGATCTCGCTTGTACGGCTTAGATTAGAAGAGTGAAGGGGTATGGTTTTATTTCATATAGATCGGTTTTAGTTATGGTTTATTTTAGACCGGTCCGGTTTATTTCTTATAGCCCGTAGGCGTTTTAGTTATATAGCGATCAGAGCGTCTTTTAGTTAGCCCACGACCCAGTAGCGCTAGATTTTGTTTTTTTTTAGTTTTTTTTCTGTTTCAGCAGAATAGTTCTGTTTTTGTTTTTGCTATTTATTTTAGCTGGTTTATTATTTTTAGTTGATTCTTTTTTTGTTAGTTTGCAAATTTGTTGTAGTTTCTGAAAAAAATATGTTTAGCCATGATTAAATTATTAGAAATAGTTTTATATTAGATTTAGACAGAATAGTTTTTCTGCCATAAATTGAGCTAGGATTATTATTTTTTAGTGATTCCTTTTCCTCCTAGTTTGTATGGTGTTTTCCTTTCTGTTAGTTAGCAAAACCCATGCCTACGTTCTGTTAAGAATAGTTTTAGTTGTGTAAAACTATTTCTTAGTTGTTGCTTGTTGTGGTGAAAACCTTGATTTGCTTTGTCTGAGTTTTCTTTGGATTTTGGTTTGAGTGCTTGGGTGTTTTACTTCAACTTGCGGTTATGTTATATTGTGCTATACTTATTTGTGCTATTGTTTGACTCGGTAGAATTCCCGGAGTGCGAAGCCTGCTATTACGAGTCGCTAGCTTTCGAAGACCGTCAGCCAGGCAAGTCATTTGATCATGTTTTTTACAATACCTATGATTTTATTGCATTAGAATTATACCTCCCCACCATGCATACAATAGGAGAATTTTGTTAAGTTATGTTCTTGAGTAGTATCATGAGGTAGGATGAACCCTTCTCCCTTGTTACCGATGCCCGGGACGATGTAGTTGATTGCTATGCTTTAGTAGATGGGGTTGGTTGAGTGATTCATAAGGGAGATGTGAGAGTCAAAAAGATGATGACAACCCCAGGACTTCAAGCTCAAGACGGACTTCAAAATTCATGACTGGGTGGAGGACGGTTGACGGGCACCCTGGAGAAACCAGCGGATGGCCGGGATGCATGGAGAAGCGCCATGACATCTTGCGGAAAGCTTCACCCAGCCAGGAAGAGAAGGATGAATACCCCATTGACCGGAAGCTTACCTGTGCAGCCGCAAGCCATTATGGGCTGGGCTTGGTCGACCCTAGGCGTGACTCTGGCCGTACAGTGCTACGAGATGTAGAAGAACGGTAGGATTGGATGGGCACCGACAGTGGCCCAGAGGAACTCTTCGGAAGACCCTGTTTCGTTCGTCCCGTCTTCAAACACCAGGCAGTGCGAAGACTTAAAGGAGGGAACGATTCTTGCGGGTAAAGTGTACAAACCTCTGCAGAGTGAAGATCTAATCGATTAGCCGTGTCCCCGATTACGGACAATTTGAGCCTCTGGAACTTGGAGTATTTCGGATATCTCAACACTGAACTTAATAAATTAATTGAGGGGTTATTTAATAATTAGGAATGAGATATTGGTTGGCGGAACCATCTCAATAACTACCACCATTTTGTAGTATTTGCAAACCAGTCCTTGATGTAGGGAAAAACTGGCTTTTTCGCAAAACAATGAAACTTAGAGCCCCACAACCAAATTGCATATAGTATTAGCAATTTATTGTTGTTCTCTCTTCATGACTTGCCGACATATTCAAAAATGCTGACCTACATGGCTGCAACATCTTATGTTGCAGAGGAGTTTTCTGATCAGGAGTGAGGCTACGATCCAGGCTTGGCGATTGCCCTATGGAGTCAGATGGACTCGCTACTCGTCTACGCTTCCGCAGCTTTATTTAGTTTATTTCTCATGAGTTAGCCTTCGGCCGAATTTAGTATCTTGAAATAAAGACTCGATATGAGAATCGTGTAATAAATTCAGGTGTGATTGAACTTTGAATCTTTGCATCAATGTACTATGTGTGCCAGCATGATCTTGGGATGGTACAGCTACACAGAGAATTGACCAATTTCGGGTTGGATCGCTACAGAGATGGTATCAGAGCACACACTGATCGTAGGACGTAACCCCTAGGATCGGAAAGCCATAGGAAGATACCAGTCTACTTTCTATCTTTACTTTTCTGTATTTTTCTTCCCTGATCATTTCTGACTCTTCTCTGATTTCAACAATTCTAGATGGCTGTTGAGTTCATCCCAGTTCTACTCCCGGAGTTTTGCCAGCCCGACGAGACTATGCTTTTCGGCAGAAGGATGGTCCAGATCACCAAGGAATAGAAGATTGCTCTGCCTTCAATCACCGGGACCCCTACCATGGCATTTTCGAATGACCGTCGCTTCAGGATTAAGGTGCACATACCAGGGAGGACGTTCGGAAATCTCTCGGCGCCCATTGACTTCAAGTTCATTGCACCCGATTGGATCATCGGGAGAGACTTAGAAGTTCATAGTGCACTTGGACGCATATAGGAGGAATACAGGGCCGAGCTTGTTCGATCAGACCAAACCATGGTTTGTTGCAGGCTCCAGAGGGAGAGATCATCCGCACGAGAAATGACGACTCTGTTCACTCATTTTCCCAATACTTGGAGGTTCTCATCAGGGCTCTGGAGATCCATATGCACAGTAGCATGAAGACGATCCAGAAGTTGCACCATCATGAACTTGATCTGCAGGCTGCAGCACATGAAGCCGACTATGAGCATGAGGATGAAGTCAAGGATTTCATGGAGAGAGTCGCCAACCTGAAGCTGGAGGTGGCCACATTGGAGGAGAAGCTGGATCAGGGAGAAGACCTTTTTCTGAGTGGAGATGATGGACCTCTCGTGAGCAATGACCGGGATTATGAAAGCTCCACCGAAGGAAGCCACAAGAGGAGGCGCCACAGCAGGGGACGCCGCACCAGAGGACGCCATAGTAGAGGACGCAAGGATGATTGATGAAGACATTTAGTTGACTACCATATTTATTTTTATTTTTCTGTCGATCAGTTAGGCCATTATTTTCGATTAGTCATGAGATTTTGTAATCCGAGATTGAACCATGTTTGAGATGATTGAATAAATGATTGGTGTGATTATGATTGTGCATTCATATGGGTAGCGCTATTTTCTCATTAGACCCTTGTTCTATTCTAATTTTCTCATCCACTCCAAAACACCAGATGCCTCCGAGACGTGACCCCGGTTTCAATTGTCCTCCGGAGCTCACCCAGGTAATCCAGCAGCAGAATGCCCTCATGCAGATGCTGATCCAGAACCAGAACAACAACAACAACAATCCACCGCCACCACCCCCTATTGACAACTTGACCCGCTTCCTAGGGCTGAATCCGCCGGTGTTCTCTAGCAGCACGGAGCCGATTGTGGCCGATGATTGGCTCCGCAAGGTCGGAAGGGAGTTAGCCACTGTTGGATGCACAGATGTAGAGAAGGTGCGCTTTGCCGCACATCAGCTTGATGGACCTGCAACTTCTTGGTGGGAGAACTACACCGCCACTTACCCGGCCGCCACCATGACTTGGGCTGAGTTCCAGTAGGCCTTCCGCACCGCCCATATTTCAGCTAGAGCCATGAGTCTGAAGAAGCGTGAGTTCCGCAACTTACGCCAGGTTTACTGTACCGTGGGGCAGTACGTGGATGATTTCAGCAAGTTATCTCGCTATGCACCGGATGATGTGGCCACAGATGCCGCAAAGCAGGAGAAGTTTCTCGAGGGACTCAATGATGAGCTGGGAATGCAGCTAATGGTGGCTACCTTCAATAACTACCAGGAGCTGGTAGACAAGGCCACCATAGTTGAAGGCAAGCAACAGCAGATTGATAGCCGCAAGCGGAAGTATGGCCAGGGGAAGGACAATTCCGGAGCTCAGCAGAAGCCCCGTTATGCCCCATACTCGGGAGGGCATACCCATCACACCCATGGAGGACATAATCATGGAGGACATAACCATGGAGGGAATGGGAACAACTGCAACCACGACAACAAGTCAGGCAATGGAAACGGCAATGGCAACCGGCATCGTCCTGCCCCGGCTCAGAAAGATCTGAACCATATCACCTGTTTCAAGTGCCAGAAGACAGGACACTATGCCACCGACTGCCCGAAGGCCAAGCAGAGGAATGGAAACGACAATGGAAGATCAGCAAAGAAGCCCAACACTTTTCCTCGCACGCAGGTGAATCACATTGACGTGGAGGACGTCTATGATCAGCCAGAAACTGTGGTTGGTAAGTTTTTATTGAATTCACGTCCAGTTTTGGTACTCTTTGATTCTGGTGCAACGCATTCATTTATATCAAGGGTAGTTGTGGAAAAGTACGGGTTGTCCACTAGAACCCTTAGAAGCCCTCTTCAGATTTGTTCCTCGGGAGGAGAAATGATGGCAGGTTTAGGCTGTCGTGCAACCCTCAACATCGGAAACCATAATTTTCCCACAGACCTCATAGTATTGGAATCCCAGACCTTGGATGTAATCCTAGGCATGGATTGGTTGACGAAGTTTGAAGGAAACATCGATTGTGCCTGCAAGACGATTCTGCTCACCACCCCGGAGCAGAAGAGGATCAAATATGTATCAAGGCGCACCCCAACGAAGAATCAGGTGAATTCCCTCACGAGAGTTGTTCAGGAGGAAGTGTCGGTAGTGAGAGATTTTCCCGATGTGTTTCCAGAGGAATTACCAGGAATGCCACCGGACAAAGACATTGAATTTCTGATTGAGTTATTGCCCGACACAGCCCCAATATCCAAGAGACCTTATCGGATGCCCCCGAACGATTTGGAAGAGATCAAGAAGCAAATTAATGAGCTATTGGAGAAGGGATATATTCGGCCAAGCTCGTCACCTTGGGGAGCCCCAGTTCTTTTTGTAGAGAAGAAGGATAAAACCTTAAGAATGGTTGTGGATTATCGTTCGTTGAACGATGTGACCATCAAGAACAAGTACCCTTTGCCGATGATTAATGATTTATTTGATCATCTAGTTGGAGCCAAGGTATTCTCCTAGATCGATCTTCGATCAGGGTATCATCAGTTGAAGATCCGTGAAAAGGATATACCCGAAACCGCATTCACCACCACTTATGGTTTATATGAGTATACCATCATGTCATTCGGATTGACTAATGCCCCTGCATACTTCATGAATTTGATGAACAAGGTATTTATGGAATATCTGGACAAGTTTGTCATGGTGTTCATCGATGATATACTGATTTTCTCCAAGAGCGAGGAAGAGCATAAGGAACATTTGCGTCTAGTTCTGGAGAAACTCCGAGAACATCAGTTGTATGCCAAGTTCAGCAAATGTGAATTTTGGCTGAAGGAAGTCAGATTCCTCGGACATGTTATTTCAGGAGAAGGAATAGCAGTTGACCCCACCAAGGTTGTATCTGTCACCGATTGGCAGTCACCCACCTCAGTTAAGGAGATCCGCAGTTTTCTCGGACTCCCAGGATATTATCGAAGGTTTATTGAGAATTTCTCGAAGATTGCCAAGCCCATGACTGAGTTGTTGAAGAAGGACGCCAAGTACATTTGGACCGAGGATTGTGAAGCCAGTTTCTAGGAATTGAAGAAACGTTTGGTTACAGCCCTAGTGCTGATTTTGCCAGACATACACAAGGATTACCAGGTATATTGTGACGCTACTCGTCAGGGACTCGGAGGAGTACTGATGCAAGAAGGAAAAGTTGTAGCTTATACCTCCAGATAGCTATGAACTCATGAGATGAATTATGCCACACATGATTTGGAGTTAGCAGCCGTAGTGCATGCACTCAAGACCTGGAGGAATTTCCTTATCGGAAATAGTTGCGATGTTTATATGGATCATAAGAGCTTGAAGCATATTTTCACGCAGAAAGAGTTGAACCTCAGGCAGAGGAGATGGCTAGAATTAATCAAGGACTATGACATGAGATTGCATTACCACCCAGGAAAAGCTAATGTTGTAGCAGATGCCTTGAGCCGTAAGAGTTATGTGAATACTCTTATAGCAGGAGGATTACCCCAGGAGTTAGCCGATGACCTCAGAGATCTTCATCTGGAGATAGTTCCGAGAGGATATGTTGCAGCTCTGGAAGTTCAGTCCACTTTGGCTGAAAGAATTCGTGAATCCCAGAAGCCGGACAAGGAAATTGATGAGATAAAGAAAAGGATGAATGAAGGAAAAGCTAAAGGGTTCCGTAAGGATGGGTATGGAGCTATATGGTTCGAGGATCGTATTTATGTACCCAATGATCCCGAACTCAGGAAGCTAATTCTTCAGGAGGCTCATGATTCACCGTACTCGATTCACCCCGGCAACACCAAGATGTATCTGGATTTGAAGAAAAGTTTTTGGTGGATAGGTATGAAGAAGGATATTGCCGAGTACGTAGCCGTATGCGATGTTTGCCAGCGAGTAAAAGCGGAACATCAGAAGCCAGCAGGGTTACTTCAACCTTTGCTGATTTCCGAGTGGAAATGGGAGAAACTTGGAATGGATTTTATCACAGGATTACCCAGGACCCGTTCAGGTTATGATTCCATCTGGGTAGTGGTTGATCGCTTGACCAAGGTAGATCATTTCATTCCCATGAAGACTACCTATACCAGCGCTAAGTTAGCCAAGATATACATGACCAGGATCGTATGTCTGCATGGAGTTCCGAGGAGTATCATGTCAGATAGAGGAACACAATTTACCTCAAAGTTTTGGAATCAGTTGCATGAAACTTTGGGTACGAGGCTGGAGTTTAGTACAGCTTTTCATCAGCAGACAGATGGACAGACCGAGAGAGTCAACCAGATTCTGGAGGACATGTTGAGAGCTTGTGCGCTAGACTATGGGTCTAGCTGGGATGATAGTTTGCCATACGCAGAGTTCTCGTACAATAACAGTTATCAAACCAGTCTGAAGATGACCCTTTTTGAAGCTCTATACGGAAGGAGGTGCAGAACACCATTGTTGTGGGATGGTGTTGGAGATCTAAAACTTTTCTGTCCCGATCTTATCAGAGATTTCGAAGAGAAAGTCAAGCTGATTCGAGATAGACTCAAGGTAGCCCAATCGAGGCAGAAGAGTTATGCCGACAGTAAACGCAAGGAAGAAACATACGAAGCGGGAGACCGAGCATATCTTTGTGTGTCCCCACTTCGTGGAATCAAGAGGTTTGGTGTTAAAGGAAAGTTGGCACCCAGGTTCATTGGCCCCTACAAAATCCTCAAACATCATGGAGAAGTTGCTTACAAGCTGGAATTGTCGGAAGGATTGTCCGGAGTTCATGATGTCTTCCATGTTTCTCAGCTGAAGAAATGCCATGCTGAGATGGCCGATATTCCGTTGAGAGACACAGTGCCCCTAGAGGCCATACAACTCGACAATGATCTGACTTATGAGGAGAAACCCATCTGAATTCTCGAGAATGCGAACAGAGTCACCCACAGCAAGATCATCAAGTTTTGCAAGGTTCTCTGGAGTCATCATTCTGAGGAGGAAGCCACCTGGGAACGAAAAGAAGATCTCCGCTGAGACCACACGCACCTATTTGCTAGCCAACCCGAATCTCGAGGGCGAGATTCATCTTAAGGTGGGTAGGTTTGTAACATCCCAAATCTCCCATTTGGAATGTTTTACAATTATAGCTAAGCATCTATGCATATTGTTTGAAAATTGAGTGGCATTTGAATTATTTCACAGGCTTTTGAGTTTGTTTGAATTTGGATTCAAATTGGCAGTTGAATTTATTTCAAATCAATGCCTGACAAATACTTGAGCAAAACTATGAGAGGAGTAAACATGACACTCCAAAAATGTCAGAAGAAAAATATTGCCAAAAAGTTTGGATTCAAATCTGTTTTTTTATTTGGGATTTCTAGAAAGTGTTTTTTTAGTTTGAGTTTTGCCACTGGAAAAATGTCGACGTTGTAGGATAAATTCCCCTGAGAATTTTGATATATATATGTCCTATATAAAAATAATATATATTTTTCTATATTCTCTCTTCTCTCTAATTCAAAAAAAAGAAAAGGAAAAACCCCAGGCGCCAGCTAGGCCAACCGGCCCAGCCAGCGCCGGGCGCAGCCCACCAGCGCCCGAGCAGGTCTGCCCCTAGCGTCGCACCCGAACCCTCTCCGCCTCGGTCGCCCGCTCGCTCCACCCCCCTCTCTCTCACCGACGCGCTGGCCCCACCCTTTCTCTTTCCTCTCAGGCACGAAAACGCCGCCCGGAGCACGCCTGACGCCGTTGCAGTTCCGATCCTCTCGGGATTGTGATCCTGAGACGCCCCCTCCTCCAAGTTGATGCCCTATATAAAGCCCTGCCTCTCCTCTCTTGATCCCCCTAAAACCCTACACTCCAAACCCACCACAGCTCGCGCCCTCGCCGAACGCATCTCGCCGCCGCCGCCTCAGTTCGCCGCCATTTCCGCCGCCGATGAGCACCCCCTGCACATCCAAGATACTCCACCCGAACCGCCACTTCATCCTGCACCTCCCTGACATTCTCTCTTCGCCCAGGAACTGCCGGAGCCACCGCCTTGAGCATCACCGCCCGTCGCCGGAGTTGGTGCTCACCAGGAGCTCTGTCGAGCTCGTACCACTCGCCACCGTCACCGTCGACCGCCGCTGAGACCACCACCGTCTCCGCCTCGCTCCGCCGCACCACCCCGACCACTTCCCCTTCTTCCCTGACGACCGGAGCCACTGCACCGCCATCGCTCGAGTCGCCGCCGGCGTCTCCGTCCGTCACCGCCGTCTGCTGTAAGCTCAAGCTCCCCTCCACCGTTGGATCTCGCTTGTACGGCTTAGATTAGAAGAGTGAAGGGGTATGGTTTTATTTCATATAGATCGGTTTTAGTTATGGTTTATTTTAGACCGGTCTGGTTTATTTCTTATAGCCCGTAGGCTTTTTAGTTATATAGCGATCAGAGCGTCTTTTAGTTAGCCCACGGCCCAGTAGCGCTAGATCTTTTTAGTTTTATTTTCTGTTTCAGCAGAATAGTTCTATTTTTGTTTTTGCTATTTCTTTTAGCTGGTTTATTATTTTTAGTTGATTATTTTTTTTGTTAGTTTGCAAATTTGTTGTAGTTTCTGGTAAAAAATATGTTTCACCATGATTAAATTATTAGAAATAGTTTTATATTAGATTTAGACAGAATAGTTCTTCTGACATAAATTGAGCTAGGATTATTATTTTTAGTGATTCCTTTTGCTCCTAGTTTGTATGATGTTTTCCTTTCTGTTAGTTAGCAAAACCCATGCTTAGCTTCTGTTAAGAATAGTTTTAGTTGTGTAAAACTATTTCTTAGTTGTTGCTTGTTGTGGTGAAAACCTTGATTTGCTTTCTCCGAGTTTTCCTTGGATTTTGGTTTGAGTGCTTGGGTGTTTTACTTCAACTTGCTATTACGTTATATTGTGCTGTACTTATTTGTGCTATTGTTTGACTTGGTAGAATTCCTGAAGTGCGAAGCCTGCTATTACGAGTCGCTAGCTTTCGAAGACCGTCAGCCAGGCAAGTCATTTGATCATGTTTTTTACAATACTTATGATTTTATTGCATTAGAATTATACCTCCCCACCATGCATGCAGTAGGAGAATTTTGTTAAGTTATGTTCTTGAGTAGTATCATGAGGTAGGATGAACCCTTCTCCCTTGTTACCGATGCCCAGGACGATGTAGTTGATTGCTATGCTTTAGTAGACGGGGTTGGTTGAGTGATTCATAAGGGAGATGCGAGAGTCAAAAAGGTGATGACAACCCCAGGACTTCAAGCTCAAGACGAACTTCAAAATTCACTACTGGGTGGAGGACGGTTGACGGGCACCCTGGAGAAACCAGCGGATGGCCGGGATGCATGGAGAAGCGCCATGACATCTTGGGGAAAGCTTCACCCAGCCACGAAGAGAAGGATGAATACCCCATTGACCGGAAGCTTACCTGTGCAGCCGCAAGCCATTATGGGCTCTGGCTCGGTCGACCCTAGGCGTGACTCTGGCCGGACGGTGCTACGAGATGTAGAAGAACGGTAGGATTGGATGGGCACCGGCAGTGGCCCAGAGGAAATCTTCGGAAGACCCTGTTTCGTTCGTCCCGTCTTCAAACACCAGGCAGTGCGAAGACTTAAAGAAGGGAACGATTCTTGCGGATAAAGTATACAAACCTCTGTAGAGTGAAGATCTAATCAATTAGCCCTGTCCCCGGTTACAGACAATTTGGGCCTTTGGAACTTGGTGTATTTCGGATATCTCAACACCGAACTTAATAAATTAATTGAGGGGTTATTTAATAATTGGGAATGAGACATTGGTTGGCGGAACCATCTCAATAACTACCAACATTTTGTAGTATTTGCAAACCAGTCCTTGATGTAGGGAAAAACTGGCTTTTTCGCAAAACAATGAAACTTAGAGCCCCACAGCCAAATTGCATATAGTATTAGCAATTTATTGTTGTTCTCTCTTCATGACTTGCCGGCATATTCAAAAATGCTGACCTACACGCCTGCAATGTCTTATGTTGCAGAGGAGTTTTCCGATCAGGAGTGAGGCTACGATCCATGCTTGGCGATTGCCCTATGGAGTCGGATGGACTCGCTACTCGTCTACGCTTCCGCAGCTTTATTTAGTTTATTTCTCATGAGTTGGCCTTCGGCCGAATTTATTATCTTGAAATAAAGACTCGATATGAGAATCATGTAATAAATTCAGGTGTGATTGAACTCTGAATATTTGCATCAATGTACTATGTGTGCCAGCATGATCTTGGGATGGTACAGCTACACAGAGACTTGACCAATTTCGGGTCGGGTCGCTACAATTTTTGATGATTTTTTCTGGACCAAAAGAAGCCCCTGGAGTAAAAGAGTTGGGAAAGAAGAGTCCCGGGCTGTCCACGAGGGTGGGGGGCACGCCCACACCCACTGGGCGTGGGCCCCTATCTCCAGGACGACTCGGGCACCTCCTTGACGTGAGACCTACGCCAAAAAATCTTATAAATACCGAAACCTCCAGAAAATAACCTAGATCGGGAGTTCCACCGCCGCAAGCCTTTGTAGCCACCAAAAACCAATCAGGACCCTGTTCCGGCACCCTGCCGGAGGGGGGATCCCTCACCGGTGGCCATCTTCATCATCCCGGAGCTCTCCATGATGAGGAGGGAGTAGTTCACCCTCGGGGCCGAGGGTATGTACCAGTAGGTATGTGTTTGATCTCTCTCTCTCTCTCTCTCTCTCTCTCTCTCGTGTTCTTGATTTGGCACGATCTTAATGTATCGCGAGCTTTGCTATTATAGTTGGATCTTATGATGTTTCTCCCCCTCTACTCTCTTGTAATGGATTGAGTTTTCCCTTTGAAGTTATCTTATCGGATTGAGTCTTTAAGGATTTGAGAACACTTGATA
The DNA here is from genome assembly GCF_018294505.1 of Triticum aestivum. Lineage (NCBI taxonomy): Eukaryota > Viridiplantae > Streptophyta > Magnoliopsida > Poales > Poaceae > Triticum > Triticum aestivum. The sequence goes on from NC_057813.1 coordinate 617,562,364, forward strand.
TATGTCTTGCCGTGCTTATCTGTGGTGACAATGGGATATTCACGTGATTCACTTGATGTATGTTTTGGTGATCAACTTGCGGGTTCAGTGACCTTGTGAACTTATGCATAGGGGTTGGCACACGTTTTCGTCTTGACTCTCTGGTAGAAACTTTGGGCCACTCTTTGAAGTACTTTGTGTTGTTTGAATAGATGAATCTGAGATTGTGTGATGCATATCGTATAATCATGCCCACAGATACTTGAGGTGACAATGGAGTATCTAGGTGACATTAGGGTTTTGGTTGATTTGTGTCTTAAGGTGTTATTCTAGTATGAACTCTATGATAGATTATACGGAAAGAATAGCTTCATGTTATTTTACTACGGACTCTTGAATAGATAGATCAAAAAGGATAACTTTGAGGTGGTTTCGTACCCTACCATAATCTCTTTGTTTGTTCTCCGCTATTAGTTGCTTTGGAGTGACTCTTTGTTGCATGTTGAGGGATAGTTATATGATCCAGTTATGTTATTATTGTTGAGAGAACTTGCACTAGTGAAAGTATGATCCTTAGGCCTTGTTTCCTACCATTGTAATATCGTTTACGCTCACTTTTATCTCTTGCTACCTTGCTGTTTTTATAATTTCAGATTAAAAATACCTTTATCTACCATCCATATTGCACTTGTATCACCATCTCTTCGCTGAACTAGTGCACCTATACAATTTACCATTGTATTGGGTGTGTTATGGACACAAGAGACTCTTTGCTATTTGGTTGCAGGGTTGTTTGAGAGAGACCATCTTCATCCTACGCCTCCTACTGATTGATAAACCTTAGGTCATCCACTAAAGGGAAATTTTCTACTGTCCTACAAAGCTCAGCACTTGGAGGCCCAACAACGTCTACAAGAAGAAGGTTGTGTAGTAGACATCAGGCGCAGTGGTGTACCTTCCAGCACCAGCACAGGAGGCCGTGCCCAAGGAGGAGGTCGAGGGCGCCCTCCGCGCCGAGCTTGGTGGCGGTGGTGCTCCTGTGGCGGGGATCGCGGGCGAGAGCAAGCTGCGCAAGGAGGAGGAAGCCGCGCTCCCCGCTCTGGGTTGTGGCGTTGTTCATGCTGAGGTGCCTGAGCAGGAGGTCGTCCTCCCCACTGAGCTAGGCGAAGTGGGTGCTTCCGATGTGCGCACGAAGGAGGAGGAGGTCGCAGAGGTCGAGGCGCAGCCCATCGTCAGATGATGCGCGCGCTCACGCGCTTGTCCTCCCTCACCATCGACCGTTCTGAGGAGGTACTTCCAGTGATTTCCGCCCCGCTGCACAAAGTTTAAGTTCAGTTGATACATTGAATAGGATAGTAGCTTTGGTTGATACGAGGTGCTATATTTCTTATCTTGGTTACCACTGATCTGTACATACTGTATTTCAATTTCCTTCTTAGAGTTGATGAAAGTGATACACTAAACACCTAGTTTCTGAATTTTGATGCATTGAACGATATTTTTTCTATCGGGCGAGGCTTTGCATTGAGCACAATGCTACTTTGTGTGACTCTGATTACGCTGCATTCGTATTCCATTGTTACACACCGACGCCGTGGTGATTGGTCTATGATGCATAAATTTTCCCCTGGTATAATTTGTTATTAGCATTCCACATGACGTTGGTCTATAGCTCATGTTCTATGAGTAATATTCATTGAACCTGTGCGATTATATGCTTTCATCAACACTGAAGAAGTACCATTACCATTTTATGGAGTCCCTCGGTTCATAGGCTGAGCAACTTTGTTTCAATGTGTGCTTCCTTTTATGCTGAAGTGTACATTTCCCCTTGCACGAACAGTAAGACCACGTAGAAGCCCAGAAGGATATGTTTTAGCAAAAGACACCGTCAAGTCAGTCCTCAAGTAGTCTTTTACGGCTACATAACTTTTACTCCATGTCTTGGTTCATATGCTACAAAAAACTGCGGCTCTGTGTTTAATTTATTTCTTATACATCTCTATAAATTAGTAATAGCAGTTTGGATTGCTCTGTCTTCACAATGCTCGAATGGATTAGATTTACAAATCAATGGTGAACACTAATCTAGTGAACGAAAAAATGGAACAAAATCATGTCCCCTTTTTCTTCCGATGACATACTGAAGTAAAACCCAACTGAAGCTGAATTGTTCATGTCGAGGGATTAAACACAGCATGCGCAGTTTTCTACTCCATTTAATATACTTGTGCATCGTGTGCTTATACAACCATTTTCTTGGTTCTTAACACAGGTGAAGTGTCCAGCTATGCTTCTCACTGACCAGTCACACTGGCAAGTCGAACGTGCAGGGAGAGACGACCCTCGTTGCCACTCTTTACACTGATCTTGATTCATGGTATGGCTAATGTTTCCCCTCCCTGCTCTCAGTTCATCCTTGGATCTTGTGTTTGTGTGATGGTTTTTCAAATCTCTTGCAGACTGGGGTGTGGAGTACATCCGCAGGTGCCATGGATTGGAGCCTGATGTTGCTGCTGAAGAGCAGAGCGATCAAGCTCCCCCAAAGGGACATCTAGAGGGCTTTACTCATTAGGTGAGCTGATGTTTGCCCGAGCGCTTTGACTAGCGATGCTTTTTTCTGAGAGAGAGAGAGAGGTGATATTGATGTTGTGATTGCTGTTTCGTGCTTTGTGAGATGGTAGTTGGTAGTGGGATAGGTTGTTGTCCTTGTTGGGTAGAATGTCTGCCTTGCCCTGATCTGATTTGTGTGTCGTGTCTGTGTTTCGGTGCTGGTAAGATGCCAGAATCCAGCAACAGATGTGAGGCTTGCCACTGAATAATTTTGTTGGCCAACTTTTTAATAAACTGAACACCTGGAAGAAAAGGCCTATGCAGTATTGCTTAGTCAATACTTAATACTGTATAGATTTTACAACCTGATATGATCAGCGGAGAATAAAACAGTGCAAGTGCCTGCCAGTGGCACCATGATCAACTTTGCATACTAGTAGCTTCTATACACATCCAGATTTCACCGTGAGTAGTTATTCGAGGCATAGAAGCTGAACCCATCTTCAACAGTTATTCTAAACACAGATTTTGATGTGTGACCTGTTAATGAAGTATTGATTGGTTGTGATTCCAAGCATAGATCTCTTGACGTTACTACTTGTTACTGCAAGCATGTTGTCTTGACATACTGCATTTCGATCTGAATATGTTGGCAGGAGTGCCTAAATTAATTTAGTATATATGCACGTTTCATCTTAGTCTCTCAGCATGGTTGGATGCGTGCTTCAGGGGGATAAACTGCTATATATGCTTGTTATTGGCTCTGAAGTTTTATGTCTGTCCAGTGTGTAAGGAGCTCTAATTTCTCTTTCTAGCGCCTATATTATGCCATGTGTACCAGGGGGAGCTAGATGTATGATGTACGACAATGGGAATGGGAGTTGGTGAGGAAAGGAACCTGCTGGGACAACCAAATCGAGTCCCTTCTCTACATGTTGATTTTGCTCCCTTGCACAGCAGTAAATGCCTCTACAAACATGATACTATATATATGCATGTCTTAGTCAGCAGTTAGCGTGTGGCAATGAAGTGAACCATCAGATTACATTTTTGTTTGTCTTGTTGATAATGACATATATCTTGCAATCAGATTACATTTCTGTTTGTTATGGTAATATAAAAATTATTCGTGCTGTCAAAAATTTCATAGTGCTATAGAACATCTAGTAACAAGAATATGAAATTGTAAATAGCAAAACATTCTTGTCTTGCACGGTCTAAGTCTAAGGAAATAAAAAAAATTGCTTATACAATTTCATCTACATCGAATTTATATATCAGAATGCCTTTCATTTCTTTAGTTTGATTGTTTCCCTTGTATTCAATATGATTCTAATGGCTGATCCTTCCATTTTTGTTGTGGCATCTTTTTTTTCACAGGTGTTGTGTGTTCTGGAAGATGGAAGAGGAAGCAAACTAATTTTTGTTGAACTAATTTTTTTATTCTGTTTTGTTGTACGTATGATTTGATAGTTTTGCATAGGAACATGTGATACTATTTTGTAGGGCTTTATGGCCTGTGATGTAAACATATTTAGTGATGAATTATCAAATTATTTACAAAATTTATTGAAAAGGAGAATCATTTGTATGAATATGGGCCGCATATATGTGAATGGGCTGAAAAGTGTATTGACCAATTTGCCATGTGACATTCATCACAGAATAAACCGTTTGGTTTGCTCTATGATGGCTATTTTTGCAGCTTTCACTTCTTATGTCGTGTCAATAACGAAGGCACTGTCCATCACTTATATTACTGGAAAAAATTGGATCGGTCTGTTATCTAAGTACAAGTTGAATCCCTATGATTAACTGCAGTTTGGTTTAACAAAAATGCCACAATTATTCCTTCTCGTGTTTAAAAGAAATGAAGAAAAAACTGGATCACGGTCACGGAGCCTAGTCAAGTTAAAAAGCTGATCATAGCAGACCAGACACGATCGTAGATGTCTTGCACATTGGTATACCACCTTCAGCAACGGATCGAGCACTGGCAGTGGCTCTAGAACTGATAGGGGCAGCAACTTAGTCTGATCCAGCTAAGGATTAGGCACCGACCGCGTCGGCTGATCAGGCTGATCTACCGGAGGATCGGGCATCGACATCGGCACCTACTCTAACACCGGCACTAGCTCTACAAGGAGCACCATCTCCGGCAGCAGCAGCGGCACTACCAGTCGCAGCGGCACGGGCACCAGCAACAGCTTCGGCACCTGCACCAACACTTGCACTTGCATCTGCTCCGGCCCATGCAGCGGCAACCGAGCGAGCAGTTGCACCGGCAACAGACTAGGCTGTAGTTTGCACTTCGTATACCAAAGTCCTTACAAAACCCGACATGTCCACCTTCTTAGTAATCATTGGCCGCCCAAGTGCTTCATTCGTTTCTCTTTCCATGTTGTTTCACATGATTCATTGTGTTGATCTAACTGTTTGTGTATGTCTTCTTGTTTGCAAACAAAGAATTCCTAGAGCAACGAGGGAGTCGTTCAACAATCCAGGCGACCGTGGCCAAGTTTCTCTTACCATGCACAGCCTTGGTGTGAATGAACCTGCTCAATATACCATAAGTACAAAAGATGGTCGCATGATGATTGATGCTAAAGGATGGTTGTCGGTGTCAAAACCGGCGGATCTCAGGTAGGGGGTCCCGAACTGTGCGTCTAAGGTTGATGGTAACAGGAGGCGGGGGACACGATGTTTACCCAGGTTCGGGCCCTCTCTATGGAGGTAATACTCTACTTCCTGCTTGATTGATATTAATGAATATGAGTATTACAAGAGTTGATCTACCACGAGATCATAATGGCCTAAACCCTAGAAGCCTAGCCTGCATGATTAATTGATTGCCTCTACAGACTAAGCCCTCCAGTTTATATAGACACCGGAGGGGACTAGGGTTGTACAAAGTCGGTTACAGAGAAAGGAATCTTCATATCCGGAAGCCAAGCTTTCCTTCCACGCCAAGGAGAGTCCCATCCGGACATTGGGGAGAGTCTTCGGTCTTGTATCTTCATAGCCCATCAGTCCGGCCCATGTCACATAGTCCGGCCGTCCGAGGACCGCTTAATCTATGACTCCCTCAATGGTCAAGGTTCAAATCTAAATCATATCTTGTGGTAGGGGATGATGTCAAAATCAAACTTTGTCGGCAAGGAGAGCTGGTCCAAATCAACTTTGAAATTCTTCAGTAGCAGCACGCAACTGCGAACTGATCTATCCTCCGAGAGATTTTGATGTAATAGTCTGGCATGGTGAAACAAGTGTCCTTTGTGTATAAGTAGTACGACAGTATTATTTATCACATGGTATATCGTTGATAGAATTGTAACTCTCACTGCTGGTTAGGAACTGTCGTTCGATTTCATTCCAACAGCTGTCGTGCTTTATTCAATTTTGTGTATTTGCCTGGCGACAACATCTAAAACCAGCGCCGTACCAATCGCTTGCAATATGAAAAATGCTGAGGTAGAACACATGGGCCCCGGGTGGGCCTATGGCCCAAAGTCTAGAACCGTGAGCCTGTTTGAGTATTATATTCCCAGCTGAACCCCCATAATGCTCGTGCGTTTCACGTAACATCAAGATGCATTTGTATGAGTATTTTATCTTGTGAGAGAAAAGGATGAATGAGGGAAGGCCTTATTTGCAAATGTGGGGAGGTGTGTGGGTACCTTTTTGCAAAATTGCCATAGTTTCCTTCCTATCCGTCAGATATAAATCGGACGACCTATATTGTAGGATGGCTGGCAAACCATCATCACCAACTCGTCTATACTGTGTTAAAAAAACTCTATTTTTTAATAATTATGTATGTTATATATATTCCCCTTGATTTTTCTTATCTATAAAGTTGTGATATAAAAGATTCTTATATTTCTTTACAGAGGGAGTATCTCTCTGTCAAAAATATATTTATGTGTAACTAGTTACTCCTGTCTTTCTACTTCCTTTCACTGATATGTGGGGCATCCGGCAACGGGGTCCACGTGCCATATGCACCAAATTAGATTTTACAAGTGCATAGTAGACACACCCCGGTCGTAGTGCCGTGGTAATGCCCAATGAGCCGTCAAATCACAAACCCCCCCATCTTTCCAGCTTTAGCAGTAAGCTGGACGGACGAAGCGGCAATATTTCACTGGGCCTGAATCTCCTTCTCCCTCATCTGCTTGTTCAGAGAAAACCCTCTCTCGGTGATTGCATAGGGTTTTCTCATGGAGAACCAGGTACGAATTCTTCATCCATCCCCGATAAATCCAAGTCCCTTGGTCGCGGGTAATTCTAGAATGGTAGCCGCAGTCGGTGATGCATTTTTCTTCCTACTAAATCTAGTGTGTTTCATTTGAAGTGCCCAAAGTGTAAGGACCCTACAAGTATCTGCGCCCTCGGAGAGACGCCACACTTGTTCCTTCTCATCCTAACACAGGATTTTAAAACACGCACAATATGTTCCTAGAATCCTCTTCTATCCGGGAGGGTGGGGTTTTTTGAACATGCTGTCGACTAATTTGGAAATTTGGATTGCTATATTTGGATAAAAGGTACTAGTACGATGGTCAACACTGGCGTGAAGGAGGAAATTATTTCTAGATTTGGATAGGGAATACATTGTGTTCTCATATTATTTTTCATGCAATGCATTATTTGCTCTTGCAGAACACATGTACTCAAGATTCTCGGCCTTGCCATAACTGAACACACCAGTTTAATGGTCACAATGAAGACAAGCCATGGATATAAGTTTCGAGTTGGGTTCATGAACCAAGAAGATCGCTGCTTTTTTATGGCTGGACTTGGATAAACTTTCTCAAGTGTTACAGACTGAAAGTTGGTGCACGAATGTTGATGGAAATAGCAGAACCTGGTCTCATCTTCACTGTGATCTTCCACCCCGATGTTGTTCCAATTGTTCATCCATATTTGTTTCGTATTTGGTTCTTGCTTGTTACCTCGATTACTTCTTAATCCACCAATTCTGTCTAACTAATCACAATTAAACTTTAGAAGTAGCAACGAATCTCTCACGAAGATGCTACTTCTAACTAATATTTTCTTATAATTTGTGGCACATGTAGGTTTTTTCAGAGTGAAGCAGGCTGCTCGTTTATTATTCTGTAAGAACTTGGCTGTTACTGATGGCACTGAAGTTGACTGGGACGACATCCACAAGTTCCTACACTTTATTGATCGTCTTGAGGTCCTTGTGGGGCGTTTCAATGGTGGAAGGCTGATACGTCTCCAACGTATCTATAATTTATGAAGCATTCATGCTATTTTATTATCTGTTTTGAATGATTATGGGCTTTATTATACACCTTTGTATTACTTTTGGGACTAACCTATTAACCGGAGGCCCAACCCAAATTGTTGTTTTATTGCCTGTTTCAGTATTTCGAAGAAAAGGAATATCAAACGGAGTCCAAATGGAATGAAACCTTCGGCAGCGTGATTTTTGGAAAGATTATGATCCAGGAGACTTGGAGTGCAAGACGGGGGAGCATCGAGGAAGCCACGAGACAGGGGGCGCGCCCACCCCCCTGGGCGCGCCCTACCCTCTCGTGGGCCCCTCGCGGCTCCCCCCGACCGACTTCTTTCACCTATATAAGCCTATGTAGCCTAAAAAACCTCGAATATGAAGATAGATCAGGAGTTCCGCCACCGCAAGCCTCTGTAGCCACCAAAATCATCTCGGGAGCCCGTTCTGGCACCCTGCCGGAGGGGGATCCCATCACCGGTGGCCATCTTCATCATCCCGGCGCTATCCGTGACGAGGAGGGAGTAGTTCACCCTCGAGGCTGAGGGTATGTACCAGTAGCTATGTGTTTGATCTCTCTCTCACTCGTGTTCTCTCTCATGTTCCCACTATGGCACGATCTTGATGTATCCCGAGCTTTGCTATTATAGTTGGATCTTATGATGTTTCTCCCCCTCTACTCTCTTGTGATGAATTGAGTTTTCCTCTTGAAGTTATCTTATCGGATTGAGTCTTTAATGATTTGAGAACACTTGATGTATGTCTTGCTGTGCTTATCTGTGGTGACAATGGGATATCATGTGCCACTTGATGTATGTTTTGGTGACCAACTTGCGGGTTCCGCCCATGAACCTATGCATAGGGGTTGGCACACGTTTTCGTCTTGACTCTCCGGTAGAAACTTTGGGGCACTCTTCGAAGTACTTTGTGTTGGTTGAATAGATCAATCTGAGATTGTGTGATGCATATCGTATAATCATGCCCATGGATACTTGAGGTGACAATGGATTATCTAGGTGACATTAGAGTTTTGGTTGATTTGTGTCTTAAGGTGTTATTCTAGTATGAACTCTATGATAGATTGAGCGGAAAGAATAGCTTCATGTTATTTTACTACGAACTCTTGAATAGATAGAACAGAAAGGATAACTTTGAGGTGGTTTCATACCCTACCATAATCTCTTCGTTTGTTCTCCTCTATTAGTGGCTTTGGAGTGACTCTTTGTTGCATGTTGAGGGATTGTTATATGATCTATCTATGTTATTATTGTTGAGAGAACTTGCACTAGTGAAAGTATGAACCTTAGGCCTTGTTTCCTACCATTGAAATACCGTTTACGCTCACTTTTATCACTTGCTACCTTGCTGTTTTTATAATCTCAGATCACAAATACCTTTATCTACCATCCATATTGCACTTGTATCACCATCTCTTCGCCGAACTAGTGCACCTATACAAATTACCATTGTATTGGGTGTGTTGGGGACACAAGAGACTCTTTGTTATTTGGTTGCAGGGTTGTTTGAGAGAGACCATCTTCATCCTACGCCTCCTACGGATTGCTAAACCTTAGGTCATCCACTTGAGGGAAATTTGCTACTGTCCTACAAACCTGTGCACTTGCAGGACCAACTACGTCTACAAGAAGAAGGTTGTGTAGTAGACATCAAGCTCTTTTCTGGCGCCATTGCCGGGGAGGCTAGGTAAATGGCACTCACACCCCATCAACTAAGCTCTTTTCTGGCGCTGTTGTCCGGGAGATGAGTGCTTGAAGGTATCTTTTTGTTTCTTGTTTTATCACTAGTTTAGTCTATAAAAGAAAACTACAAAAAAAATGGAATTGAGTTTATCTCATACGCTTCATCTTTTTATATCTTTCGTGAGAATGATGGTAAGGAAAATTGTGCTCAAGTGCTAGAAGAAGAAATCTATAAAATGTTTAGCACTAAATATGTGAATGATGAGCATGATTGCAATGTTGTTAGTATGAATTCCTTGAATATCCATGATGCTAATGATATGCAAAGCCACAAGCTTGGGGATGCTATGTTTGATGAATATGATATATTTTTTCCCCAAGTTTTGATGAGAATATTTATTATGATGAAAGCATGCCTCCTATTTATGATGATTATATTGATGAAAGTGGGTTTGGAAGAGTGTCAACTTTAGGTAGTATTGATCCCACTATTTTGGAGGATGTTGAATCTTATTGTGATGAATATGAAAGTGGATTTGGAAGAGTGTCAACTTTATTTAGTGATGATTCCACTATTTCGGAAGAGGTTCCAATTGATTATGAGAATAAAGTTGCTATCTATGATGATTATTGTGATGACATGTATTCTATAAAGAATAATGATAACCATGAAACTTGTCATCGTGATTTTAGTTTTCAATTGGATTATGCCTCACATGATAGTTATTTTGTTGAGTTTGCTCCCACTATTATTCATGAGAAGAAATTTGCTTATGTGGAGAGTAGTAAATTTTCTATGCTTGTAGATCATGAAAAGAATGCTTTAGGTGCTGGTTATATTGTTGAATTCATTCATGATGCTACTGAAAATTATTATGAGAGAGGAACATATGCTTGTAGGAATTGCAATAATATAAAGTTTCCTCTCTATGTGTTAAATTTTTTGAAGCTATGCTTGTTTTACCTTACTATGCTAGTTGATTATTATTCCCATAAGTTGTTTTCTCACAAAATCCCTATGCATAGGAAGTGGGTTATACTTAAATGTGCTATTCATATTCTTCATGATGCTCTCTCTATGTTTCAATTCTTATCTTTTATGTGAGCATCATTGTCATCATCATGCCTAGCTAGAAAGGCATTAAAGAAAAGCGCTTGTTGGGAGACAACCCAATATTTATCCTTACTGTTTTTGTGTGTCCACATGATTATGCTACTTTATTAATCATGTTTTATAGCTTTTGTTTCAATAAAGTGTCAAGTAGAGCCTTTGGGAAGACTTGGGTGAAGTCTATGTGATCTTGCTGTATAAAAAACAGAAACTTTAAGCTCACGACAATAGCTGCCATTTTTTACTCGAGAGTGCTTTTAGGTTGATTCTTTTTGAAGATGATTAATATACAAATTCCTCATGTCCACAAATTTATTTCAGAATTTTTGGAGTTTTTGAAGTATACGTTCGATACAGATTACTACAGACTTTAGAATGAGTTCATTACAGTACCTAAGTGGTGATTTATTTTCTTATACTAACGGAGCTTACGAGTTTTGTGTTGAGTTTAGTGTGGTTGAAATTTTCAAGTTTTGGGTGAAGATTCGATGGACTATGGAATAAGGAGTGGTAAGAGACTAATATTGGGGATGCCCAAGGCACCCCAAGGTAATATTCAAGGACAACCAAGCAACTAAGCTTGGGGATGCCCCAGAAGGCATCCCCTCTTTCATCTACGTTCATCGGTAACTTTACTTGGAGCTATATTTTTATTCGCCACATGATATGTGTTTTGCTTGGAGTGTCATTTTATTTTACTAGTATTTGCTTGCTGTTATTTAGGACAATGTTTTGCATCTTTATTTTCAATAAAAATGTCAAGGATAGCCTTTACCATGCTTGTTTTGCTAGTATACATGTTGCTGTTTCAAAACAGAAAGTTTACCGCTGTTGCTAAAATTCCCTAGAAAAGTAAGGGAGAGATATAATGTTGAATCTTTTTGCATAATGAGCTATGATAAATCTTTTACAGATTAGTATTTTTCTTATAATTTTTGGAGTTAGGGAAGTATGATGAATCTTGCATTCTTTACAGACTATACTGTTTTGGCATATTGCTGTCATGGTTGCATTGTTTGCATATGTTTGCTTGTTTAATGATTCTATTTGAGGATAGGAGTATTAAATATGAAGAGGCATTTAGTATGAAATATTTAGTAATAATTTTAGTAATTTGTTACAGTACAAAATGATACGGTTTTGCATTGGTTTATACTAACCTATCTCACGAGTTCTTGTTGATTTTGGTGTGGATGAAGCTTTTGATAAAAAGAGAAACTGTGATATGAAAGGAATTAAGGAGACACAAAAGTTCAAGATTGGGGATTCCCAAGGCACCCCAAGATAATATTTCAAGAAGTCTCAACCATCTAAGCTTGGGGATGCCCCGGTAGGCATCCCACCTTTCTTCTTCAACAATTAACGGTTAGTATCGATTGAGCCTAAGTTTTTGCTTCTTCACATGAGTTGTGATATCCTTGCAATGTCATTTTGTTTGTTTTGCTTGCTGCTTGAATAAAATACCAAAATCTGAAATTCTTAAATGAGAGAGAGTCTTCTCATAGTTACACAATTATTTAACTAATCATTGGTCTTCACTTATATCTTTTTGGAGTAGTTTGTCATTTACTCTTGTGCTTCACTTATATCCTATGAGTAAATGGTTGAATGAATTGAATGTCATAAATATGAAATTATATATGTTTCATTTTCTTATCCCATGGGGAGTAGTGACTTTACACCTAAGAAGTAGAGGTTGTAAATTTATTGACGGTTAGCAAGCATTGTATTAGTCATTTGAACAATTCATGAAAGAATATTGAAGGAAGAGAGATTTCACATATAAATATATTATCATAGACATCTTTTATAATTGTGAGCACTCATTAAGTATGACGTGCTAAAGAGTTGATGTTGGACAAGGAAGACAACGTAATGGGTTATGTTTTCTCACATCTCAGTTAAAGTATATTGTCATGGATCATTCAAACATGTTGAGCTTGCCTTTCTCCCCTTGCTAGCCTAAATATCTGTACTAAGAGGAATACTGCTTGTGCATCCAATATCATTAAACCCAGTTTTTGCCATGAGTGTCCACCATACCTACCTATATGCGGTATTTACCTGCCGTTCCAAGAAAATTTGCATGTGCCAAACTCTAAACCTTCAAATTATAATCTGTTTTGTATGCCCGAATTGCTCATGCATCAACTAGGGGCTGTCAGTGTCTTCCATGCTAGGTGGGTTATTCTCAAGAGGAGTGGACTCCGCTCCTCATTCACGAGAAAGTGGCGGTAACCGGGATGCCCAGTCCCATGATCAAAAGATCAAAATCAAATAAAAAATAATTGCAAACAAAACTCCCCCAGGTTTGATGTTAGTTGGAGGCACCCATTGTTTCGGGCAAGCCTTGGACTGATGATTGTTGGTGGAGGGGGAGTGAAACTTTTACCATTCTGTTTGGGAACCGCCTATAATGTATGTTGTATGGAAGATATTGGGAACTCTTGGTTGTTATGTTGACAATGAGAACATACCTCTCAAAATTGTTTATCTCTATTTCAAAATCAAGCTCTGGCACCTATGCAAATCCTTGCTTCCCTCTGCGAAGGGCCTATCTTTTACTTTATGCAAGAGTCAAGGTGATCTTCACCTTTCCTTTTTTTATTTTATCCTTTGGCAAGCACTTTGTGTTGGGGTGATCTTGATATATATATATATCCAATTGGATGTATGTTAGCATGAACTATTATTATTGACATCACCCAAAGGTGAATACGTTTGGAGGCAACACTATAAGCCCCTATCTTTCTCTGTGTCTGATTAAAACTCCATAACCACAAGTATTGCATGAGTGTTAGCAATTGTAGAAGACTATATGATAGTTGAGTATGTGAAGTTTGCTAAATCAAAGCTCTGACATAGACCCTTCCTGAAAATAAGATGAATTGCAATTGTTTGATAACTAAGAATGAACTTTGCTAGTTTTCAAGAAAGTTTATGGTCTATGCTTTAACATGTGAATAGCTTGTTACTTGATCGTAAGAAGTTTTATGAGATGAACTACTGTTATGACATATAAACATGCTAGCAAAGGTGATTGAAATTATCATTGATCAAACTGTGCACCTACTAGCATTCACACTTCATAAATTCTTTCTTTATCATTTACCTACTCGAGGATGAGCAGGAATTAAGCTTGGGGATGCTGATACGTCTCCAACGTATCTATAATTTATGAAGCATTCATGCTATTTTATTATCTGTTTTGAATGATTATGGGCTTTATTATACACTTTTATATTACTTTTGGGACTAACCTATTAACCGGAGGGCCAGCCCATATTGCTGTTTTATTGCATGTTTCAGTATTTCGAAGAAAAGGAATATCAAACGGAGTCCAAACGGAATGAAATCTTCGCAGCATGATTTTTGGAAAGATTGTGATCCAGGAGACTTGGAGTGCAAGCCGGGGGAGCATCGAGGAAGCCACGAGACAGGGGGTGCGCCCACCCTCTGGGCACGCCGTACCCTCTCGTGGGCCCCTCGAGGCTCCCCCGACCGACTTCTTTCACCTATATAAGCCTACGTACCCTAAAAACATCGAATATGAAGATAGATCAGGAGTTCCGCCGCCGCAAGCCTCTGTAGCCACCAAAAACCTCTCGGGATCCCGTTTCGGCACCATGTTGGAGGGGGATCCATCACCTGTGGCCAACTTCATCATCCTGGCGCTATCCATGATGAGGAGGGAGTAGTTCACCCTCGAGGCTGAGGGTATGTACCAGTAGCTATGTGTTTGATCTCTCTCTCTCTCTCTCGTGTTCTCTCTCGTGTTCCCTCTATGGCACGATCTTGATGTATCCCGAGCTTTGCTATTATAGTTGGATCTTATGATGTTTCTCCCCCTTTACTCTGTTGTGATGAATTGAGTTTTCCTCTTGAAGTTATCTTATCGGATTGAGTCTTTAATGATTTGAGAACACCTGATGTATGTCTTGCCGTACTTATCTGTGGTGACAATGGGATATCATGTGCCACTTGATGTATGTTTTGGTGACCAACTTGCGGGTTCCGCCCATGAACCTATGCATAGGGGTTGGCACACGTTTTCGTCTTGACTCTCCGGTAGAAACTTTGGGGCATTCTTTGAACTACTTTGTGTTGGTTGAATAGATGAATCCGAGATTGTGTGATGCATATCGTATAATCATGCCCACGGATACTTGAGGTGACAATGGAGTATCTAGGTGACATTAGGGTTTTGGTTGATTTGTGTCTTAAGGTGTTATTCTAGCATGAACTCTATGATAGATTGAGCGGAAAGAATAGCTTCATGTTATTTTACTACAAACTCTTGAATAGATAGAACAGAAAGGATAACTTTGAGGTGGTTTTGTACCCTACCATAATCTCTTCGTTTGTTCTCCGCTATTAGTGGCTTTGGAGTGACTCTTTGTTGCATGTTGAGGGATTGTTATATGATCTATCTATGTTATTATTGTTGAGAGAACTTGCACTAGTGAAAGTATGAACCTTAGGCCTTGTTTCCTACCATTGAAATACCATTTACGCTCACTTTTATCACTTGCTACCTTGCTGTTTTTATAATCTCAGATTACAAATACCTTTATCTACCATCCATATTGCACTTGTATCACCATCTCTTCGCCGAACTAGTGCACCTATACAAATTACCATTTTATTGGGTGTGTTGGGGACACAAGAGACTCTTTGTTATTTGGTTGCAGGGTTGTTTGGGAGAGACCATATTCATCCTACGCCTCCTACGTATTGATAAACCTTAGGTCATCCACTTGAGGGAAATTTGCTACTGTCCTACAAACCTGTGCACTTGCAGGCCCAACTACGTCTACAAGAAGGTTGTGTAGTAGACATCAAAGGCCACGTGGGATATGTGTGCCACTGCTGCACTCGTTGAACAGGTCAACTGTGTCGAGAAACTTATGATACGAGCTGTTTTCTGTAATATATGTTGTTCATGAACTATTGCTTATAAACAGTTTTACAGTTGTGATCTTCTGGAAATAGAAACTGCCAGTTCTATTGTTCCTATACAGATGCCTGACCATGGTCGGGTCAGACTTGCGCTTGGTCACAACATGATCTTTATGTCGACCTACTCCATTCCCCTTGGAGGTGAAAAGATACTTATTGATGGGTGGTCTCAAATAATGAAGGCCCGTCCATCGTGGAGAATAGGACAGAAGATTACGTTCCTACTTTTCCATGGATCTAAGGTGAATATCATGTTTGTTGACCACATTGCAAGATGAAGCCGCTTTCAGAAGGTTGTGGATGCGCGGGGTGGTGCCTGGGCCTTGTCCTGGGGCTTGGAGGCCTCACCCTTGGTTAATTGTATGCAAAGTAGCATTGTTCGAGGCGTGCTTTGTATAGTTGAACCTGTATAAGTACTCATACTGCTTTTAGCTATGGTTGTAAGTGCCCCTGCTGGTTTCAGTTAAGGTTATTAATTACTCCTGCTGCTTTTACAGTCTGTCGTGTTTCTTCAGTCCTGCCTTCCTCCAGCCGCCAAAACCAAACCAGCGCTGGCGGGGCCGCCTGCTTCCGCCTCCCACGGCTGGCTGCGCCTCAGCACACACATCTCCGCCCCACCATCTCCTAAATCGTTAACGCCAACGTCCGAGGCCTCACCGTCGTCCTCCGCACCCTTTGGTGCGCTTGCCGCGGCGCCGCCCTCTCGCGTTGTCAACATGGTCAACAAACAACAGGAATCGGTAGAAGTACGTGGAAAGGATGACAGTAGGGGCCCACCATGTCAGCGAATGGAAAAAGAAAATGCTTCCTCCTAGTGGTTTCCTGACATTTGGGACCCACGACATTGTGAGCATATATAGTCAATAGACAAGAGAACAGCACAAAGATCGGCTGACACCTGGGATGTAGCTACTCGAGCAGTATTTTTTTTGTTATTGTTGAGATGGAGCAGGGTTTCAACTGGGTTGTGGCCCGTCTAGCCCAGGCTTATATTTTGTGTTCACCATATGACCAGCCCAGCTATTTTTCTTTGTGAAAATGAGCCCAGTTTATTTTTTCTGAAGAATACCCAATCCAGGCCTACTTATTTTTCTACGCCCTGATGGGCTGCAACTCTTTCAAGACTCCTACTAATCTTGAAAGTAATATGAAATGGATTGTAAATATAAAAACAGATGACAAATTGGCAATTACTTTATAATTTCTAAAAATTTCACATTTTCAGATTCCTATTTCACTGGGCTTTAACCTAATTTAAATATATCTTCAACGTACTTTAAATCTGGCTTGACATTTCGGTATTAAAAATATTTTGGAACCCACAGAAATATGCGAAATTTCGTTTAAATTTCAACCCTAGCCCTAGCCAATAAAAAAATGAACCGCAATAAATTGCGTAAGAAGTTGCAATGAGCTATATATAAATTATTAAAAAGGAGGGAATGGTCTGACTTGTGGGCCTATTAAGTTGACGCATATGCAAGATTTTTTTTAGTTATTATATACATCAACAAACGATTCTAGCAGACGTAACCGTTGGATGTCAATCCAACGGCCATCGTGTTTCTTCAATCTCTAATCTTCTTGCTCCAGCCGCCAAATCCAGCACCGGCGGGACCGCCTGCTCCCGCCTCCTGTGGTCTGTTGTGCTGCCATGCAGGCCTCATCGCCCCCTACTACTCCCATCGCTGGCCAAGGCATCCCTCTACTCACCCACACCCCCTGTTATTCTGCGGCGACGGCAGCCTCACACGGCAGCCAAATCAGTGAACCCTCGTACTCCTCTTCGCGCGGGCTTCCACTACCACGTCTTCCCCGGCTCCGCGCCGTCCCATTCCTAGGCCTCGCTGTCGTCCACCGCCCTGGTGCTCTCATCGCGGCATGGTCAACATGGTCAAGGAACGACTTCTATCGGAAGAGTACTGTACGTGGAGAGGCTGACAGCTGGGTCCATGGCGGCTGCAAGGAAGTGCCTCCTTATTACGTGCAAAATAATTATTCCTTCACCTGACAGCATGGACCCACCGGATGGGCCACCGTATTTCACGAAAAAATGTTTCCCCCCTGACTATTGGGACCCACCAGCTACATCTTCGCACGCAAGGAAGTGCCTGACAGTTGGGACCCACCTGGTCGAAGCGTACGTAGCATTGTCATTCTGGTCGCGAACGTGTACGTACATAATAGTCGATGTAGAGGCGCACACGTGTCGTAGTAGAGGCGTGCATGTAGCATGTACATGTACGTACAGCGGCCAAGGTGCAAGAAAGAAAATACGGACACGCACGTACATACGAGCGGGGTCTCTAACGCCTACTCGCGCATACGTACAGTCACGGCTCGTGTACATGGATGGGTCGGAACAGAGAAACTATGTCATCATCGTGTTCATGGGGAGCCAACCGGCTGGGTCGGAACGGAATTCGTCATCGTGTTCATTGGGAGGGCTTGGACGGAACAGCCAATGGAAATGAGGTCTGGCGTACCGCAGAACGGAGGAAACAGCCTTGTGTTCGACCGGTCACGGTTGAAACAGGATCATGTTCATTGGGAGGGGTCTAGCGTACCGCAAAATGGAGGAAATGGACTTCTGTTGGACCTCCTACAGTCGAAACAGGGTCCTGTTGACCGGGAGGGGTGTGGCGTACCGCAAAACGGAGGAAATGGACTTGTGTTGGAGTGCTACGGTCGAAAAGGGGGTCCTGTTCATCGGGAGGGGCGTGGCACACCGCAAAACGGGACTCCACGGGATACTGTTCATCTCCACAGTCGACCTCCTCCAGCCTCCACAGGCTACTGTTCATCCACCGTTGACCTCCTCCAGCCTCCACCTGCGACTGTTCATCCATGGGCTCCTGTTCATTCAGCCTCCACCGCGCGCTCCTCCATCGGCTACTGTTCAACCAGCCCTCTCCACGGGGTCCTGTTCAACCACCCCTCCACGGGCTAATGTTCATCCAGCCCTCCACCAGCACTGTTCAACCAGCCCTCCATGGGGTCATCCTATTCATCCAGCCCTCCACGGGGTCATGTTCATCCAGCCCCAACCGGCTCGATTGGGGTCCTTTTCATCTAGAGGAAACACCACGGAGTCCTGTTCATCCACCCCCACCGGGATTTGTTCATCCAACCCCCCTCCCCCCAACAATGCTCACTATTCATTAAGGGAAGGAGGCAGCAGGGTTTGTTCGGCTTCAGTTAGCAGCAGTAGCGAAGGAATCACGTTCAGTAACGTAGCTAGTGCAATTGCTCGGGTTTAGTTAGAGCCCAACGCCTCGCCCAGGTTCAGTTAGAGCCCAACACATCGCACACACACGCGTACGTGTACGAGAGAAACGTGCATCACTCGGCCCCCGACAACCCACCGCAATCGGGAACTCCCAGAAATTTTCCTCGCCCTCGCTTCTACCATGGTTTTTTCCGTCATGGACGGCCCAAAGAATGTCATGCAGCTGCGTCTCCGGCCCGCCCAGGATGAGAAGCCCATTTTCTGTCATGATTTTTTGTCATAGAAGTAGGAGCCCACCACATCTATGATGATACCAGGTTTTGTCACAATTATCGTCATAGAAGTGTCATAAGTATGACAAAAAATATTTCATTACGCCCAAAATGTCACGGATGTGTCTTTTTTTTGTAGTCATAGGATAAAATTCTGATGAAATTCCAATTTCAATCGGTTGTAGTTCCATGATCCAATATCATCACATAGCCTAAACCATGTCAATGCCTTTCCCTTCAAAGATAAAGGGAAGACCTTCTTCTTGATAACATCCTCGGGCATACCTGCAAGCTTAAATAATCCACAAACTTCATCCACATAGATTAGGTGCATATCAGGATGCAATGTTCCGTCTCCTATAAAAGGATTAGCTGGCAGTTTCTCTATCATACCCGAAGGAATTTCAAAGTAAACATTTTCATTAGGTTCAGTAGGTTGAGGAGCAACTCTTTGCTCTACTGGTCGGTGTGAAGATACCCCGAACAAGCCCCTCGAAGGATTATTTCCATAGTAACAAGTGACAGTAAATTTCAGCACAATATATAAATTTTTCCTTACCAAATTCCACCTACCAAAGGCGCTTCAATCCCCGGCAATGGCGCCAGAAAAGAGTCTTGATGACCCACAAGTATAGGGGATCTATCGTAGTCCTTTCGATAAGTAAGGGTGTCGAACCCAACGATTAGCAGAAGGTAATGACAAGCAATTTTAAGTAAGGTATTCTCTGCAAACACTAAAATTATCGGTAACAAATAGTTTTGTGATAAGGTAATTTGTAATGGGTAACATGTAACAAAAGTAAACAAGGTGCAGCAAGGTGGCCCAATCCTTTTTGTAGCAAAGTACAAGCCTGGACAAACTCTTATATAAAGGAAAGCGCTCCCGAGGACACATGGGAATTATCGTCAAGCTAGTTTTCATCATGCTCATATGATTCACGTTCATTGCCTTGGTAATTAGATATGTGGGTGACCTGTGCTTGGGCACTTCCCTTCCTTGGACAAGCATACCACTTATGATTAACCTCTCTCGCAAGAATCCGAAACTACGAAAGAAGAATTAAGGTAAACCTAACCATAGCATGAAACATATGGATCCAAATCAGCCCCTTACGAAGCAACGCATAAACTAGGGTTTAAGCTTCTATCACTCTAGCAACCCATCATCTACTTATTACTTACCAATGCCTTCCTCTAGGCCCAAACAATGGTGAAGTGTCATGTAGTCGATGTTCACATAACACCACTAGAGGAGAGACAACATACATCTCATCAAAATATCAAACGAATACCAAATTCACATGACTACTTATAATAAGACTTCTCCCATGTCCTCAATAACAAACATAACTACTCACAAATCATATTCATGTTCATAATCAGAGGGGTATTAATATGCATAAAGGATCTGAACATATGATCTTCCATCGAATAAACCAACTAGCATCAACTACAAGGAGTAATCAACACTACTAGCAACCCACAGGTACCAATCTGAGGTTTTGAGACAGAGATCGGATACAAGAGATAAACTAGGGTTTGAGAGGAGATGGTGCTGGTGAAGATGTTGATGGAGATTGACCCCTCCCGATGAGAGGATCGATGGTGATGACGATGGTGATGATTTCCCCCTCCCAGAGGGATGTTTCCCCGGTAGAATAGCTACGCCGGAGCCCTAGATTGGTTCCGCCAAGGTTCCACCTCGAGGCGGCGGCGCTTCATCCTGAAAGCTTTGTTATGATTTTTTTCCATGGCAAAAGACACCTTATACTAGAAGATGGGCATCGGGGCGGCTTCGAGGTGGCCCACGAGGCAGGGGGCGCGCCCAGGGGGTAGGGTGCGCCCCCCATCCTTGTGGATAGTGGGTGGCCCCCTCTGGTGCTTTCTTCGCCCAATATTTTTAATAAACTCCAAAACTGACTTTCGTGGAGTTTCAGGACTTTTGGGGTTGTGCAGAATAGGTCTCTAATATTTGCTCCTTTTCCATCCTAGAATCCAGTTTCGGTATTCTCCCTCTTCATGTAAACCTTGTAAAATAAGAGAGAAAAGGCATAAGTATTGTGACATAATGTGAAGTAAAAGCCCATAATGCAATAAATATCGATATAAAAGCATGATGCAAAATGGACGTATCACTACCCCCCCCCCCCAGGACTTAATAGGTATGATATGACCAGCTAAATCTTACCAATACCACTTGCAATGGCTATGTTTTGTATAGTTGATGTATTAAGCATGGTGGTGCCTTGTTTATTTCAGTACTGCACACTGTGTTGATGTTCAAGTTATTAACTGTTCAGTTCAATTTCACCAATACCAGCAACAAACTTTGCTACCATGCTACTCTCCGCAATGAAGATATACTAGAGATGCTTCCCATTGCTATTTTTGGTGGATGCTAACCCTGTTGTACTTAACACTCCTATCCATGTACTTACACAGGGCCATAACGGGCGATGTTGTTGTTTGTCGTTGAGGTTAGCTGCATACCATGTCTTACAGTATTTTACATCATTTGTGCAATTGCAGTTTGGCTTCTAACATTTACTTGCTTCTTGTAGGTACACATGTCGGGGGCACTGATCCACGCTTCGACCCGGAGGAAGAGCTCGCCTCCGCCGCCACTGACTTTGGGCGGGCTCTAGCAAGATGAAGTGCCCCAACAACTACCTCTCATGACTTACCAAGTATGAACTCACCCGTTCAATCTTACCAATACCAGTTGCGATTAATGGCTATGTTTGTACGGTTGATCTCTTAAGCATCTTGTAGTAAACATGCCTAACACATGATTAGCTATTTTCCTTACCTTTTATAGATAACTGGTCCATTATCTGCTCTGGCAGCACCTGCCTTGTGATGTTTAACTCTGCCAATTGCATTTTATCAGTAGCGGTTTCAATGGCCATTAAGCCTGTTGCAATTAACAGTTGTATCCATTTTTAAAGAGTTGTATTTCAATGGCTACACACTTACAGAACATGAATTAGGATGTTGTTAAGGCCTATTGCAATTAACAGTTGTATCCATTTTTTAATCCGCCCCTTTGCTACCGTGCTACTCTTTCATAATGAAGATATCACTACATTTATTACCATTTGCTATTTTGGTGGATGTTAATCCTGTTGTAGTTAACATTGGCTTTCCATGTACTTACACAGGGCTACAATGGGGATGTTGTTGTTTGTCGTCGAGGTTAGCTGCATCCCATGTCTTATACAACCTATTCCTAAATTTAAGTATTTTTAGAGATTCCAATATAGACTACATAAGGAGCAAAATGAGTGAATCTAGATTCTAATCTAAACTATATCTATAATTATATATACATATGTATGTAGTTCATATTCAAATCTCTAAAAATACTTGTACTTAGGAAATGTAGGTAGTTGTATTTACATCATTTGTTCAATCTCATCTAGCTTCTAACATTTACTTGTTGCTTGTAGGTACGTATATGAGTGGTATTGATCCACGCTTCGATCCCTTTTGCGTATGGGGCACTGAGATATTCATGAACAAGCGTCAAGTGAGGAAACTAAGAAAGATTGTTAGGCGAAAGAAATGGGTGATGGGAATTAAGATCTTTATTTACACTTTGTCCAAGACATCAGTGAACTTTACGATGGTAAGTAATATGTTGCATTTTCCCCTGCCCACAACAAGTTACTCTATTAGACCTCATGATCTGATATTTTTCTCTTTTCAGTGTTTTCTGAAGCTATTTACTGATGATTACCTTGCAAACTACATGACCGGAGTGGAGGCAACTAAGGTTAAAGTATATAATTCATGCTACCATGATAATGCTCTAGAAGTCTTCCTGAAGGCGGTGAAGGATGAGAGGGCGATCGTCACATTATGGGCATTCCGCTTCTTCAACAACATCAGCAGTCAAAATGATTTATACTTGTCTATTCACATTTATCGCCTGTAAATATTGTGGTTCATCATAATTTAATTGATGTCTAATCCTATAATTACTGAACATATTGTACTGACAATTTTATTTATGGATGCGTTGTTGAACCATTGTGCTGAGAATTTGAATTGCACATTTCATATTTCAAAATTTCCAATTCAAATAATAAATTACAGCCAAAAAAATTGTACAGGAGCGATTAAAATAATGTGCACACGGTTAGAAAGAAAACAACATGTGCGATGAAAAAAGAAAACAGACAGTTCTTTGACGTGAAACGTTTGCGATGCCCTTTTGTCTCATATGTGTGTGCGATTCATGGTAATATGGCAAACGTTTAATACCAATCGCACACAGTTACGAAAATGTACACGTTGGCATTAGTAGAGGCGCCGCACACATTTTACATTCTTGAACTGTGTGTGATAACGTACCTATCACAAACATATCGGCAGATTAAATGTTGATGTCCACCTTTTTCACATCACTATAGCGGCCTAATCGTTTGGGATGTACATACAAGCGGAAACGTTTTCCCTGGATTGACTGTGTGGGATGTACATACGAAAGGAAACGTTTTCCCTGGATTGACTGTGTGGGAAGTACATGCGAATGGAAACGTTTTCCCTAGATTCACTGTGTGGTATGTACATAAGAACGGAAACGTACTCCTGGATTGAATGTGTGTGATATACATACGAACAGAAATGTTTTTCTAGGATTCACCGTGTGGGATGTACATACGGACGAAAACAATTGGGTTTCGATGCCTCGCCCGATCGCACTCGAGGCAGCTTGTGTGCCAGGAGGGCATATCCTCGACGGTTTCTGGGTCGTGTGGGAAGGCCCCCCTATCGGCCACACTCATTTGGCGATGGTTCCAAATGTCGTCACGGAAAGGGGTTTAAAACCGTTTGTATAACACCGACGCATACCAGTGAAAGAGATCCATGTTAAGGAGCTCCAAGGCCCTCTTCGAGTAGATGATAGTTGAAGGACGGTGAGCCATTTCATGAAGCTTTCGTTCGACACAAGCACTTCAAGCACGGTCTTTGGAAAAAACTAACATTTGTTAGTCCATGAACGTGATCCTCTTTAAGGAGACTTTACAAAGATCTCATATTGACATGGGCTAGTCGGCGATGCCAAAGCCAACCCACATCAACTTTAGCCATTAGGCAAGTCGCGTCCTTAGTGGGTCGCTCCAAAAAGTTCACCACATAGAGACCGCTCTTGCCAACAAATGCTACTTTAAGAGTCTTGCTCCACAAAAGGGCTACAGTATCAAGATCAAAGAATGTAGAAAATCCCATGAGTGCAAGTTGACGAACGGAAAGAAAATTGTATGCAAGGGACTCAACAAGCATGACCTTCTCAATAAATACATCTTGAGAGGTGACCACCTTGCCAAGTCCCACTACCTTAGCGGATGAAGCATTATCGAATTGGACATGGGTGGGCATAGATGGAATCAGATGCACATCCACTACCAAGTCCTTGCTCCCGGTCATATGATTTGTTGCTCCACTATCAAGCAACCATGACACTCCATCGGAAGCAAACTCCTACAAGAGATTAATGCTTGGATTTCGGTACCCATTCTTGAATGGGTCCTTTGAGGTTAGTGACAAGGGTCTTAGAAACCCAAATAGATCATTCAATGTACTTGTAAGTGCACCTAGTGCACCTTAGTGATTTTGGTGTATCGAAGACTTATAGGTTAAGGGACTAATATGTTTATGAGTGTACATAGGCTCTATAAGTCGATGAGGAGTTTGATATTTACGATGAAAGTTGACCCCTAAAAATGTATGTCTTCAGCTAAAGACTTTGGTTCTCCTGAAGATTTTGAAAGTGACGAAATTGGTGTGACCTTCAAGACTTGGATATTCATGCGAGGATTATGAAGTGTGAAGACTTTTTTTTGTAGTTTCATTTTCTCTTTCTTGAGTCATAGGAAACACTGTATTGTTAAAGGGGGTCGAGGTAATACAGGAAAGTGATTTCCAAGTGATACTCATCTCAAAATCCTACACCTACCCAATCCTTTTGAGTGAAGCCACTTGAAATGTCATATCAGTTCAATCAATTTCTTCAGTGACAGAGATGAAGATCTTCTGGTCTCTAGGGAATTTGTTCCGACTGAGGAGTTAGGAATTCGCCAGTGCGGATTGCCTACACAGTGAGGAACATGATAACCCCGAGGAAATTTGAACCTCAAATATCCGAACAATGTTGTGCTATGCGCCAACTGTCCCAAAATATCTTCCCACCTAATGGTCATATCATTGAAGGGCATTTATGTCTTATCATGTCGGGATGCTCCCTAGGCTATAAATAGCTGCCCCCTACAACCACTAGCTGGTTGGCTGCTCCAAGAGAAATTGACACTTGTCATTGAGAGCATCCCATCCTCGGAGGACTTTGAGCGAAAATCATCAAGTGAGGAAAAACCCAAAACCCAAACACCTACAACCCAAAGTGATTTAGCATCACTGAAGCGATTGTTCCTGTGTGGAACCGACGCTTGTTACCTTTGAGGACTGTGTATCCTCCAGACGGTTAGGCATGATGGTCTAAGCATCCAAGAGGAATTCTGGATCACCGAGTGACCAACTCTGTGAAGGTTTGGAAGTCACCTGAAGACTTACCACGATTGGTTGGGCGAGGTCTGTGTGACTTTAGCTCAAGGAGAATATAGTGACGACTGTGTGTCAGGGACTGTGTGTTCTCGGGCTTAAATACACAGCCGCTCCAACCAGACGTATAATTGTCACAGTAGTTGGAATTGGTCTACCAAATCATTGTCTTGACCAAGCCAACTGGTTTTATTTCCTCAACCCTTTCATTTCCTTATTCATGTGTTGATGAACTTGATCATTACTATTTGAAGACTTTGACTGAAGACTTTCTCTATTTTCTTAATCCTAATTCTTCAGTCACATAGTCTTCAACCTACTTATCATGTTTTCATGCTATGTGTACTCTGTGCTTGTTTTCATTTCATCACGATGACTATGTTGTTGCTCTGTAATGCTTATACTTGAGTAATTATTCCGCTGCTAGTGTGTCATTGCAAGAAATTCCTCAGTGACAAATTTGTAAAAATCGCCTATTCACCCCCCCTCTAGTCGATATAACACACTTTCAATTGGTATCAGAGCAAGGTACTCCCTTGTTCTGTGTGATTTTGTTTTAACCACCTAGAGTTTTAGTTATGTCGACCACAGGTATGAAGAAAGTATCGTGCCCTATCTTTGACGGTCATGATTATCCCAAGTGGAAGGACATGATGAGGAAGCGCCTCATGGTGATGAACAGCGAGCTATGGACCGTTGATACATCTCCAACGTATCTATAATTTTTATCATTCCATGTTATTTTATTATAATTCTTGGATGTTTTTAAATCATTATATAGTCATTTTATATCATTTTTTGGTACTAACCTATTGACATAGTGCCAAGTGCCAGTTGTTATTTTCTACATGTTTTTTACATCGCAGGAAATCAATATCAGATGAGGTCCAAATGCCACGCCAATTTACGATGTTTTTTATGGGCAGAAGGAACACAACGGGCCCTGGTTGCAACTAGGGGGAGTTCCGAGGAGGGGACCACCCACCAGGGCGTGCCAGGAGACCCAAGGGTGCCCTGGTGGGTTGTGCCCACCTCGGGTGCCCCTGGACCGACTCTTTGCTCTGTAAATACCCCAATATTCTAGAAACCCTAGGGGAGTCGATGAAATTTTCAACCAGCCACCGTAGAGTCCAGAACCACGAGATCCAATCTAGACACCATCACGGAGGGGTTCACCACTTCCATTGGTGCCTCTCCGATGATGCGTGAGTAGTTCTTTGTAGAACCTCGGGTACATAGTTAGTAGCTAGATGGCTTTCTCTCTCTCTCTCTCTCTCTCTCTCTCTCTCTCTCTCTCTCTCTCTCTCTCTCTTGATTATCAATACAATGATCTCTTGGACATCCATATGATGTAAGTCTTTTCGCTGTGTGTTTGTTGGGATCTGATGAACTTCAAGTTTATGATTAGTTATATCTTTTATATCCAGGAAAGCTATTTGAGTTCTTTGATCTCTTATATGTGTGATCTCTTATAACCTCGTATTTCTTCTCCGATATTTGGGTTTGTTTGGACAACTTGATCTATTTATCTTGCAATGGGAAGAGGTACCCGGTAATGGTTCGATCTTACGGTGCTCGATCCGAGTGATAGAAAGGGAACCGACACGTATTTATCGTTGCTACTAAGGATAAAAATACGGGATCCATATCTGCCGCAATAGATAAACGGATCTTTGTCTACATCATGTCATCGTTCTTATTGCATTACTCCATTTTCCATGAACTTAATACACTAGATGCATGCTGGATAGCGGTCGATGTGTGGAGTAATAGTAGTACATGCAAGCAGAAGTCGGTCTACTAATCTTGGATGGGATGCCTATGTAATGATCATTGCCTGGATATCGTCATGATTATTTGAAGTTCTATCAATTGCCCAACAGTAATTAGTTCACCCCCACCGTTTGCTATTTTTCTCGAGAGAAGCCACTAGTGAAACCTACGGCCCCCGGGTCTTCTTTCTCATATATTTGCCTTGCGATCTACTTTTTCTTGCGTTTATTTTCAGATCTATTAAACTAAAAAATACAAAAATACCTTGCTGCAATTTATTTGTTCCGCGATCTATTATCCCATCTACAAATTAACCTCAAGTCCTTTGCCTATCTTGAGGCGTCGTACCCCGAAAGGGATTGCCAACCCCTTTAACATGTCGGGTTGCTAGGTGTTGTTCTATGTGTGCAGGGGTTGTTTACGTTGTGTTGCTTGGTTCTCCTACTGGTTCGATAACCTTGGTTTCATAACTGAGGAAATACCTACCACTGACGTGCTGCATCATCCCTTCCTCTTTGGGGAAAAACATACGTAGCTTCAAGCGACATCAAAAGGAATTTCTGGCGCCATTGCCGGGGAGGATCTTCAAACATAACCAGGTTCCTTATCACAAATCTCCATTGAAATTTACATTATTTTCCTCTCATTTTTCCTCTCCCCCACTTCACAAAAATTTGCCGCTTAATTCGCCTCTCTTTTTTGTTCGTTGTTTTCTTGTCGGATCTTTTTTTGAGTGCAATCTGTTGTGTGGTCATCATGACTCAAGAGAGGAAAATAATGATTTTATTGGCACTCCGCTTGCTCCTCCCACCACTAGTGTGGAGACTTGTAGTATTAAATATTGCTTTGCTGAATCTTGTTATGAAAGACCAATTTTCCGGTACTCCTAATGAGTATGACGCGTCCCATCTTAATACCTTTTGGAATTATGTGATATGCAAAAGAAAAAAGATGTGGACAATGATGTGGTCAAGATGAAATTATTTTCGTTTTCTTTGTATGATTCTGCAAAAATTTGGTTCTCTTCTTTGCCTCGCAATAGAATCAATTCTTGGAATAAGTGCAAAGATGATTTTATCACTAAGTATTTTCCTCCTGCAAAAAATATTTCCCTTAGAACCCATATCATGAATTTCAAGCAACTTGAACATGATCATGTTGCACAATCTTGGGAAAGGATGAAAATGATGCTAAGGAATTGCCCAACTCATGGGTAAAATCTTTGGATGATCATACAAAAAATGTATGCGGTGTTGAATTTTGTTTCTCGTAATCTTTTAGATTCCACCGCGGGTGGTACTTTTATGGAAATTACCTTGGGTGAAGCCACCAAATTGCTTGATAATATCATGGCAAATTATTCACAATGGCATACCAAAATGGCTCCTACTAGTAAAAAGGTTAATTAGGTTGAAGAAAATTTCTTCTTTGAGTGAAAAAAGTTGATGCTCTTATGAAATTGGTTGCTATAAAAAAGTGGTCCTATTGATTTTAATGATACGCCTTTCTCTACTTTGATTGAGAAAAATAGTGATGCCATAGATGTGAATTTTATTCCCGTAATAATTTCAGCAACAATGCTTATAGAGGTAATTTTAATCCTAGGCCTTTTCCTAATAATTCCTATAATAATTATGGTAATTCCTATGGAAATCAATATTATGATAATAATAGAAACACCTATGATCTTGAGAATAATATTAAAGAATTTATCAACACATAAAAGGTTTTTCAACACTTCCATAGAAGAAAAGTTGAATAAGATTGATGATTTGTATATAAGTGTTGATAGAATTGCTCATGATGTGGAAAATCTCAAGACGATAATTTTTGTGCCTAAATTAGATGAATCAATTAAATATCTTTATGATTCTACGGATGAAAGTAATAAAAGAACCGCTATGCTTAGAGCTAAAAGAAAATTTTTAGAAAAAGCATTTTCTAGTGATTTCTTTCACAAAAGTAATGAAGATCTTAAAATGATTGGTGTTTCTTCTATTGAGTCCTTGTTTAGTAAAATTAAGATTGATGAAAAAGGGACTGGAGAAGAGTCAACTTTAGGTAGAAGGCGTCCCAATATTACGGAGGGTGAAAATTTTGTTTGAGAAAATTGATAAAAATGGATTTGAAGAGGTCAAAAACTTTAACTAGTGATGCGCCCACTATTTTGGATTACAAAGACTTTAATTATGATAGTGGCTCTTTGATTGATTGTATTTCTTTGTTGCAATCCATGATAAATTCACCCCATGCTTATGAACAAAATAAAGCTTTTACTAAACATATTGTTGATGCCATGATGAAAGATTTTGAAGAAAATTTGCAATTAGAAGTTTCATTTCCTAGAAAATTCCATGATGAATGGGAACCTACTATCAAAGTCAAGATTAAGAATTATGAGTGTTTTTCTTTGTGTGACTTGGGTGCTAGTGTTTCTACAACTCTGAAATCTTTATGTGATGTGCTTGGTCTTACCGATATTGAAGAATGCTCTTTAAATTTTCACTTAGCGGATTATACTATTGAGAAGCCTATGGGAACAATTAATGATGTTCTTATTCTTGCAAATATAAATTATGTGCCCATAGGTTTTATTGTTCTTGATATTGATTGCAATCCGTCTTGTCCAATTATTCTTGGTAGACCGTTTTTACGCACTATCGGTGCCGTGATTGATATGAAAGAAGGCAATATTAAGTTCCAATTTCCTTTGAGGAAGGGTACGGAACACATTCCTAGAATCAGAATTAAGCCAACTTATGAATCAATCATGAGGGAAACTTTAAGCTCACGACAATAGCTGCCATTTTTTACTGGAGAGTGCTTTTAGGTTGATTCTTTTTGAAGATGATTAATATACAAATTCCTCATGTCCACAAATTTATTTCAGAATTTTTGGAGTTTTTGAAGTATACGTTCGATACAGATTACTACAGACTTTAGAATGAGTTCATTACAGTACCTAAGTGGTGATTTATTTTCTTATACTAACGGAGCTTACGAGTTTTGTGTTGAGTTTAGTGTGGTTGAAATTTTCAAGTTTTGGGTGAAGATTCGATGGACTATGGAATAAGGAGTGGTAAGAGACTAATATTGGGGATGCCCAAGGCACCCCAAGGTAATATTCAAGGACAACCAAGCAACTAAGCTTGGGATGCCCCAGAAGGCATCCCCTCTTTCATCTACGTTCATCGGTAACTTTACTTGGAGCTATATTTTTATTCGCCACATGATATGTGTTTTGCTTGGAGCGTCATTTTATTTTACTAGTATTTGCTTGCTGTTATTTTAGGACAATGTTTTGCATCTTTATTTTCAATAAAAATGTCAAGGATAGCCTTTACCATGCTTGTTTTGCTAGTATACATGTTGCTGTTTCAAAACAGAAAGTTTACCGTTGTTGCTAAAATTCCCTAGAAAAGTAAGGGAGAGATATAATGTTGAATCTTTTTGCATAATGAGCTATGATAAATCTTTTACAGATTAGTATTTTTCTTATAATTTTTGGAGTTAGGGAAGTATGATGAATCTTGCATTCTTTACAGACTATACTGTTTTGGCATATTGCTGTCATGGTTGCATTGTTTGCATATGTTTGCTTGTTTAATGATTCTATTTGAGGATAGGAGTATTAAATATGAAGAGGCATTTAGTATGAAATATTTAGTAATAATTTTAGTAATTTGTTACAGTACAAAATGATACGGTTTTGCATTGGTTTTATACTAACCTATCTCACGAGTTCTTGTTGATTTTGGTGTGGATGAAGCTTTTGATAAAAAGAGAAACTGTGATATGGAAGGAATTAAGGAGACACAAAAGTTCAAGATTGGGGATTCCCAAGGCACCCCAAGATAATATTTCAAGAAGTCTCAAGCATCTAAGCTTGGGGATGCCCCGGTAGGCATCCCACCTTTCTTCTTCAACAATTAACGGTTAGTATCGATTGAGCCTAAAGTTTTTGCTTCTTCACATGAGTTGTGATATCCTTGCAATGTCATTTTGTTTGTTTTGCTTGCTGCTTGAATAAAATACCAAAATCTGAAATTCTTAAATGAGAGAGAGTCTTCTCATAGTTACACAATTATTTAACTAATCATTGGTCTTCACTTATATCTTTTTGGAGTAGTTTGTCATTTACTCTTGTGCTTCACTTATATCCTATGAGTAAATGGTTGAATGAATTGAATGTCATAAATATGAAATTATATATGTTTCATTTTCTTATCCATGGGGAGTAGTGACTTTACACCTAAGAAATAGAGGTTGTAAATTTATTGACGGTTAGCAAGCATTGTATTAGTCATTTGAACAATTCATGAAAGAATATTGAAGGAAGAGAGATTTCACATATAAATATATTATCATAGACATCTTTTATAATTGTGAGCACTCATTAAGTATGACGTGCTAAAGAGTTGATGTTGGACAAGGAAGACAACGTAATGGGTTATGTTTTCTCACATCTCAGTTAAAGTATATTGTCATGGATCATTCAAACATGTTGAGCTTGCCTTTCTCCCCTTGCTAGCCTAAATATCTGTACTAAGAGAAATACTGCTTGTGCATCCAATATCATTAAACCCAGTTTTTGCCATGAGTGTCCACCATACCTACCTATATGCGGTATTTACCTGCCGTTCCAAGAAAATTTGCATGTGCCAAACTCTAAACCTTCAAATTATAATCTGTTTTGTATGCCCGAATTGCTCATGCATCAACTAGGGGCTGTCAGTGTCTTCCATGCTAGGTGGGTTATTCTCAAGAGGAGTGGACTCCGCTCCTCATTCACGAGAAAGTGGCGGTAACCGGGATGCCCAGTCCCATGATCAAAAGATCAAAATCAAATAAAAAATAATTGCAAACAAAACTCCCCCAGGTTTGATGTTAGTTGGAGGCACCCATTGTTTCGGGCAAGCCTTGGACTGATGATTGTTGGTGGAGGGGGAGTGAAACTTTTACCATTCTGTTTGGGAACCGCCTATAATGTATGTTGTATGGAAGATATTGGGAACTCTTGGTTGTTATGTTGACAATGAGAACATACCTCTCAAAATTGTTTATCTCTATTTCAAAATCAAGCTCTGGCACCTATGCAAATCCTTGCTTCCCTCTGCGAAGGGCCTATCTTTTACTTTATGCAAGAGTCAAGGTGATCTTCACCTTTCCTTTTTTTATTTTATCCTTTGGCAAGCACTTTGTGTTGGGGTGATCTTGATATATATATATATATATATCCAATTGGATGTATGTTAGCATGAACTATTATTATTGACATCACCCAAAGGTGAATACGTTTGGAGGCAACACTATAAGCCCCTATCTTTCTCTGTGTCTGATTAAAACTCCATAACCACAAGTATTGCATGAGTGTTAGCAATTGTAGAAGACTATATGATAGTTGAGTATGTGAAGTTTGCTAAATCAAAGCTCTGACATAGACCCTTCCTGAAAATAAGATGAATTGCAATTGTTTGATGACTAAGAATGAATTTTGCTAGTTTTCAAGAAAGTTTATGGTCTATGCTTTAACATGTGAATAGCTTGTTACTTGATCATAAGAAGTTTTATGAGATGAACTACTGTTATGACATATAAACATGCTAGCAAAGGTGATTGAAATTATCATTGATCAAACTGTGCACCTACTAGCATTCACACTTCATAAATTCTTTCTTTATCATTTACCTACTCGAGGATGAGCAGGAATTAAGCTTGGGGATGCTGATACGTCTCCAACGTATCTATAATTTATGAAGCATTCATGCTATTTTATTATCTGTTTTGAATGATTATGGGCTTTATTATACACTTTTATATTACTTTTGGGACTAACCTATTAACCGGAGGGCCAGCCCATATTGCTGTTTTATTGCATGTTTCAGTATTTCGAAGAAAAGGAATATCAAATGGAGTCCAAACGGAATGAAATCTTCGCAGCATGATTTTTGGAAAGATTGTGATCCAGGAGACTTGGAGTGCAAGCCGGGGGAGCATCGAGGAAGCCACGAGACAGGGGGTGCGCCCACCCCCCTGGGCACGCCGTACCCTCTCATGGGCCCCTCGAGGCTCCCCCGACCGACTTCTTTCACCTATATAAGCCTACGTACCCTAAAAACATCGAATATGAAGATAGATCAGGAGTTCCGCCGCCGCAAGCCTCTGTAGCCACCAAAAACCTCTCGGGATCCCGTTTCGGCACCATGTTGGAGGGGGATCCATCACCTGTGGCCAACTTCATCATCCTGGCGCTATCCATGACGAGGAGGGAGTAGTTCACCCTCGAGGCTGAGGGTATGTACCAGTAGCTATGTGTTTGATCTCTCTCTCTCTCTCTCGTGTTCTCTCTCGTGTTCCCTCTATGGCACGATCTTGATGTATCCCGAGC
Source organism: Triticum aestivum (assembly GCF_018294505.1). Classification (NCBI taxonomy): domain Eukaryota; kingdom Viridiplantae; phylum Streptophyta; class Magnoliopsida; order Poales; family Poaceae; genus Triticum; species Triticum aestivum. Next base: position 617,596,149 of record NC_057813.1, read on the forward strand.
TTTGCTATTATAGTTGGATCTTATGATGTTTCTCCCCCTTTACTCTGTTGTGATGAATTGAGTTTTCCTCTTGAAGTTATCTTATCGGATTGAGTCTTTAATGATTTGAGAACACCTGATGTATGTCTTGCCGTACTTATCTGTGGTGACAATGGGATATCATGTGCCACTTGATGTATGTTTTGGTGACCAACTTGCGGGTTCCGCCCATGAACCTATGCATAGGGGTTGGCACACGTTTTCGTCTTGACTCTCCGGTAGAAACTTTGGGGCATTCTTTGAACTACTTTGTGTTGGTTGAATAGATGAATCTGAGATTGTGTGATGCATATCGTATAATCATGCCCACAGATACTTGAGGTGACAATGGAGTATCTAGGTGACATTAGGGTTTTGGTTGATTTGTGTCTTAAGGTGTTATTGTAGCATGAACTCTATGATAGATTGAGCGGAAAGAATAGCTTCATGTTATTTTACTACAAACTCTTGAATAGATAGAACAGAAAGGATAACTTTGAGGTGGTTTTGTACCCTACCATAATCTCTTCGTTTGTTCTCCGCTATTAGTGGCTTTGGAGTGACTCTTTGTTGCATGTTGAGGGATTGTTATATGATCTATCTATGTTATTATTGTTGAGAGAACTTGCACTAGTGAAAGTATGAACCTTAGGCCTTGTTTCCTACCATTGAAATACCATTTACGCTCACTTTTATCACTTGCTACCTTGCTGTTTTTATAATCTCAGATTACAAATACCTTTATCTACCATCCATATTGCACTTGTATCACCATCTCTTCGCCGAACTAGTGCACCTATACAAATTACCATTTTATTGGGTGTGTTGGGGACACAAGAGACTCTTTGTTATTTGGTTGCAGGGTTGTTTGGGAGAGACCATATTCATCCTACGCCTCCTACGTATTGATAAACCTTAGGTCATCCACTTGAGGGAAATTTGCTACTGTCCTACAAACCTGTGCACTTGCAGGCCCAACTACGTCTACAAGAAGGTTGTGTAGTAGACATCAAAGGCCACGTGGGATATGTGTGCCACTGCTGCACTCGTTGAACAGGTCAACTGTGTCGAGAAACTTATGATACGAGCTGTTTTCTGTAATATATGTTGTTCATGAACTATTGCTTATAAACAGTTTTACAGTTGTGATCTTCTGGAAATAGAAACTGCCAGTTCTATTGTTCCTATACAGATGCCTGACCATGGTCGGGTCAGACTTGCGCTTGGTCACAACATGATCTTTATGTCGACCTACTCCATTCCCCTTGGAGGTGAAAAGATACTTATTGATGGGTGGTCTCAAATAATGAAGGCCCGTCCATCGTGGAGAATAGGACAGAAGATTACGTTCCTACTTTTCCATGGATCTAAGGTGAATATCATGTTTGTTGACCACATTGCAAGATGAAGCCGCTTTCAGAAGGTTGTGGATGCGCGGGGTGGTGCCTGGGCCTTGTCCTGGGGCTTGGAGGCCTCACCCTTGGTTAATTGTATGCAAAGTAGCATTGTTCGAGGCGTGCTTTGTATAGTTGAACCTGTATAAGTACTCATACTGCTTTTAGCTATGGTTGTTAAGTGCCCCTGCTGGTTTCAGTTAAGGTTATTAATTACTCCTGCTGCTTTTACAGTCTGTCGTGTTTCTTCAGTCCTGCCTTCCTCCAGCCGCCAAAACCAAACCAGCGCTGGCGGGGCCGCCTGCTTCCGCCTCCCACGGCTGGCTGCGCCTCAGCACACACATCTCCGCCCCACCATCTCCTAAATCGTTAACAGCCAACGTCCGAGGCCTCACCGTCGTCCTCCGCACCCTTTGGTGCGCTTGCCGCGGCGCCGCCCTCTCGCGTTGTCAACATGGTCAACAAACAACAGGAATCGGTAGAAGTACGTGGAAAGGATGACAGTAGGGGCCCACCATGTCAGCGAATGGAAAAAGAAAATGCTTCCTCCTAGTGGTTTCCTGACATTTGGGACCCACGACATTGTGAGCATATATAGTCAATAGACAAGAGAACAGCACAAAGATCGGCTGACACCTGGGATGTAGCTACTCGAGCAGTATTTTTTTTGTTATTGTTGAGATGGAGCAGGGTTTCAACTGGGTTGTGGCCCGTCTAGCCCAGGCTTATATTTTGTGTTCACCATATGACCAGCCCAGCTATTTTTCTTTGTGAAAATGAGCCCAGTTTATTTTTTCTGAAGAATACCCAATCCAGGCCTACTTATTTTTCTACGCCCTGATGGGCTGCAACTCTTTCAAGACTCCTACTAATCTTGAAAGTAATATGAAATGGATTGTAAATATAAAAACAGATGACAAATTGGCAATTACTTTATAATTTCTAAAAATTTCACATTTTCAGATTCCTATTTCACTGGGCTTTAACCTAATTTAAATATATCTTCAACGTACTTTAAATCTGGCTTGACATTTCGGTATTAAAATATTTTGGAACCCACAGAAATATGCGAAATTTCGTTTAAATTTCAACCCTAGCCCTAGCCAATAAAAAAATGAACCGCAATAAATTGCGTAAGAAGTTGCAATGAGCTATATATAAATTATTAAAAAGGAGGGAATGGTCTGACTTGTGGGCCTATTAAGTTGACGCATATGCAAGATTTTTTTTAGTTATTATATACATCAACAAACGATTCTAGCAGACGTAACCGTTGGATGTCAATCCAACGGCCATCGTGTTTCTTCAATCTCTAATCTTCTTGCTCCAGCCGCCAAATCCAGCACCGGCGGGACCGCCTGCTCCCGCCTCCTGTGGTCTGTTGTGCTGCCATGCAGGCCTCATCGCCCCTACTACTCCCATCGCTGGCCAAGGCATCCCTCTACTCACCCACACCCCCTGTTATTCTGCGGCGACGGCAGCCTCACACGGCAGCCAAATCAGTGAACCCTCGTACTCCTCTTCGCGCGGGCTTCCACTACCACGTCTTCCCCGGCTCCGCGCCGTCCCATTCCTAGGCCTCGCTGTCGTCCACCGCCCTGGTGCTCTCATCGCGGCATGGTCAACATGGTCAAGGAACGACTTCTATCGGAAGAGTACTGTACGTGGAGAGGCTGACAGCTGGGTCCATGGCGGCTGCAAGGAAGTGCCTCCTTATTACGTGCAAAATAATTATTCCTTCACCTGACAGCATGGACCCACCGGATGGGCCACCGTATTTCACGAAAAAATGTTTCCCCCCTGACTATTGGGACCCACCAGCTACATCTTCGCACGCAAGGAAGTGCCTGACAGTTGGGACCCACCTGGTCGAAGCGTACGTAGCATTGTCATTCTGGTCGCGAACGTGTACGTACATAATAGTCGATGTAGAGGCGCACACGTGTCGTAGTAGAGGCGTGCATGTAGCATGTACATGTACGTACAGCGGCCAAGGTGCAAGAAAGAAAATACGGACACGCACGTACATACGAGCGGGGTCTCTAACGCCTACTCGCGCATACGTACAGTCACGGCTCGTGTACATGGATGGGTCGGAACAGAGAAACTATGTCATCATCGTGTTCATGGGAGCCAACCGGCTGGGTCGGAACGGAATTCGTCATCGTGTTCATTGGGAGGGCTTGGACGGAACAGCCAATGGAAATGAGGTCTGGCGTACCGCAGAACGGAGGAAACAGCCTTGTGTTCGACCGGTCACGGTTGAAACAGGATCATGTTCATTGGGAGGGGTCTAGCGTACCGCAAAATGGAGGAAATGGACTTCTGTTGGACCTCCTACAGTCGAAACAGGGTCCTGTTGACCGGGAGGGGTGTGGCGTACCGCAAAACGGAGGAAATGGACTTGTGTTGGAGTGCTACGGTCGAAAAGGGGGTCCTGTTCATCGGGAGGGGCGTGGCACACCGCAAAACGGGACTCCACGGGATACTGTTCATCTCCACAGTCGACCTCCTCCAGCCTCCACAGGCTACTGTTCATCCACCGTTGACCTCCTCCAGCCTCCACCTGCGACTGTTCATCCATGGGCTCCTGTTCATTCAGCCTCCACCGCGCGCTCCTCCATCGGCTACTGTTCAACCAGCCCTCTCCACGGGGTCCTGTTCAACCACCCCTCCACGGGCTAATGTTCATCCAGCCCTCCACCAGCACTGTTCAACCAGCCCTCCATGGGGTCATCCTATTCATCCAGCCTCCACGGGGTCATGTTCATCCAGCCCCAACCGGCTCGATTGGGGTCCTTTTCATCTAGAGGAAACACCACGGAGTCCTGTTCATCCACCCCCACCGGGATTTGTTCATCCAACCCCCCTCCCCCAACAATGCTCACTATTCATTAAGGGAAGGAGGCAGCAGGGTTTGTTCGGCTTCAGTTAGCAGCAGTAGCGAAGGAATCACGTTCAGTAACGTAGCTAGTGCAATTGCTCGGGTTTAGTTAGAGCCCAACGCCTCGCCCAGGTTCAGTTAGAGCCCAACACATCGCACACACACGCGTACGTGTACGAGAGAAACGTGCATCACTCGGCCCCCGACAACCCACCGCAATCGGGAACTCCCAGAAATTTTCCTCGCCCTCGCTTCTACCATGGTTTTTTCCGTCATGGACGGCCCAAAGAATGTCATGCAGCTGCGTCTCCGGCCCGCCCAGGATGAGAAGCCCATTTTCTGTCATGATTTTTTGTCATAGAAGTAGGAGCCCACCACATCTATGATGATACCAGGTTTTGTCACAATTATCGTCATAGAAGTGTCATAAGTATGACAAAAAATATTTCATTACGCCCAAAATGTCACGGATGTGTCTTTTTTTTGTAGTCATAGGATAAAATTCTGATGAAATTCCAATTTCAATCGGTTGTAGTTCCATGATCCAATATCATCACATAGCCTAAACCATGTCAATGCCTTTCCCTTCAAAGATAAAGGGAAGACCTTCTTCTTGATAACATCCTCGGGCATACCTGCAAGCTTAAATAATCCACAAACTTCATCCACATAGATTAGGTGCATATCAGGATGCAATGTTCCGTCTCCTATAAAAGGATTAGCTGGCAGTTTCTCTATCATACCCGAAGGAATTTCAAAGTAAACATTTTCATTAGGTTCAGTAGGTTGAGGAGCAACTCTTTGCTCTACTGGTCGGTGTGAAGATACCCCGAACAAGCCCCTCGAAGGATTATTTTCCATAGTAACAAGTGACAGTAAATTTCAGCACAATATATAAATTTTTCCTTACCAAATTCCACCTACCAAAGGCGCTTCAATCCCCGGCAATGGCGCCAGAAAAGAGTCTTGATGACCCACAAGTATAGGGGATCTATCGTAGTCCTTTCGATAAGTAAGGGTGTCGAACCCAACGATTAGCAGAAGGTAATGACAAGCAATTTTAAGTAAGGTATTCTCTGCAAACACTAAAATTATCGGTAACAAATAGTTTTGTGATAAGGTAATTTGTAATGGGTAACATGTAACAAAAGTAAACAAGGTGCAGCAAGGTGGCCCAATCCTTTTTGTAGCAAAGTACAAGCCTGGACAAACTCTTATATAAAGGAAAGCGCTCCCGAGGACACATGGGAATTATCGTCAAGCTAGTTTTCATCATGCTCATATGATTCACGTTCATTGCCTTGGTAATTAGATATGTGGGTGACCTGTGCTTGGGCACTTCCCTTCCTTGGACAAGCATACCACTTATGATTAACCTCTCTCGCAAGAATCCGAAACTACGAAAGAAGAATTAAGGTAAACCTAACCATAGCATGAAACATATGGATCCAAATCAGCCCCTTACGAAGCAACGCATAAACTAGGGTTTAAGCTTCTATCACTCTAGCAACCCATCATCTACTTATTACTTACCAATGCCTTCCTCTAGGCCCAAACAATGGTGAAGTGTCATGTAGTCGATGTTCACATAACACCACTAGAGGAGAGACAACATACATCTCATCAAAATATCAAACGAATACCAAATTCACATGACTACTTATAATAAGACTTCTCCCATGTCCTCAATAACAAACATAACTACTCACAAATCATATTCATGTTCATAATCAGAGGGGTATTAATATGCATAAAGGATCTGAACATATGATCTTCCATCGAATAAACCAACTAGCATCAACTACAAGGAGTAATCAACACTACTAGCAACCCACAGGTACCAATCTGAGGTTTTGAGACAGAGATCGGATACAAGAGATAAACTAGGGTTTGAGAGGAGATGGTGCTGGTGAAGATGTTGATGGAGATTGACCCCTCCCGATGAGAGGATCGATGGTGATGACGATGGTGATGATTTCCCCCTCCCAGAGGGATGTTTCCCCGGTAGAATAGCTACGCCGGAGCCCTAGATTGGTTCCGCCAAGGTTCCACCTCGAGGCGGCGGCGCTTCATCCTGAAAGCTTTGTTATGATTTTTTTCCATGGCAAAAGACACCTTATACTAGAAGATGGGCATCGGGGCGGCTTCGAGGTGGCCCACGAGGCAGGGGGCGCGCCCAGGGGGTAGGGTGCGCCCCCCATCCTTGTGGATAGTGGGTGGCCCCCCTCTGGTGCTTTCTTCGCCCAATATTTTTAATAAACTCCAAAACTGACTTTCGTGGAGTTTCAGGACTTTTGGGGTTGTGCAGAATAGGTCTCTAATATTTGCTCCTTTTCCATCCTAGAATCCAGTTTTCGGTATTCTCCCTCTTCATGTAAACCTTGTAAAATAAGAGAGAAAAGGCATAAGTATTGTGACATAATGTGAAGTAAAAGCCCATAATGCAATAAATATCGATATAAAAGCATGATGCAAAATGGACGTATCACTACCCCCCCAGGACTTAATAGGTATGATATGACCAGCTAAATCTTACCAATACCACTTGCAATGGCTATGTTTTGTATAGTTGATGTATTAAGCATGGTGGTGCCTTGTTTATTTCAGTACTGCACACTGTGTGATGTTCAAGTATTAACTGTTCAGTTCAATTTCACCAATACCAGCAACAAACTTTGCTACCATGCTACTCTCCGCAATGAAGATATACTAGAGATGCTTCCCATTTGCTATTTTTGGTGGATGCTAACCCTGTTGTACTTAACACTCCTATCCATGTACTTACACAGGGCCATAACGGGCGATGTTGTTGTTTGTCGTTGAGGTTAGCTGCATACCATGTCTTACAGTATTTTACATCATTTGTGCAATTGCAGTTTGGCTTCTAACATTTACTTGCTTCTTGTAGGTACACATGTCGGGGGCACTGATCCACGCTTCGACCCGGAGGAAGAGCTCGCCTCCGCCGCCACTGACTTTGGGCGGGCTCTAGCCAAGATGAAGTGCCCCAACAACTACCTCTCATGACTTACCAAGTATGAACTCACCAGTTCAATCTTACCAATACCAGTTGCGATTAATGGCTATGTTTTGTACGGTTGATCTCTTAAGCATCTTGTAGTAAACATGCCTAACACATGATTAGCTATTTTCCTTACCTTTTTATAGACAACTGGTCCATTATCTGCTCTGGCAGCACCTGCCTTGTGATGTTTAACTCTGCCAATTGCATTTTTATCAGTAGCGGTTTCAATGGCCATTAAGCCTGTTGCAATTAACAGTTGTATCCATTTTTAAAGAGTTGTATTTCAATGGCTACACACTTACAGAACATGAATTAGGATGTTGTTAAGCCTATTGCAATTAACAGTTGTATCCATTTTTTAATCCGCCCCTTTGCTACCGTGCTACTCTTTCATAATGAAGATATCACTACATTTATTACCATTTGCTATTTTTGGTGGATGTTAATCCTGTTGTAGTTAACATTGGCTTTCCATGTACTTACACAGGGCTACAATGGGGGATGTTGTTGTTTGTCGTCGAGGTTAGCTGCATCCCATGTCTTATACACCTATTCCTAAATTTAAGTATTTTTAGAGATTCCAATATAGACTACATAAGGAGCAAAATGAGTGAATCTAGATTCTAATCTAAACTATATCTATAATTATATATACATATGTATGTAGTTCATATTCAAATCTCTAAAAATACTTGTACTTAGGAATGTAGGTAGTTGTATTTTACATCATTTGTTCAATCTCATCTAGCTTCTAACATTTACTTGTTGCTTGTAGGTACGTATATGAGTGGTATTGATCCACGCTTCGATCCCTTTTGCGTATGGGGCACTGAGATATTCATGAACAAGCGTCAAGTGAGGAAACTAAGAAAGATTGTTAGGCGAAAGAAATGGGTGATGGGAATTAAGATCTTTATTTACACTTTGTCCAAGACATCAGTCAACTTTACGATGGTAAGTAATATGTTGCATTTTCCCCTGCCCACAACAGGTTACTCTATTAGACCTCATGATCTGATATTTTTCTCTTTTCAGTGGTTTCTGAAGCTATTTACTGATGATTACCTTGCAAACTACATGACCGGAGTGGAGGCAACTAAGGTTAAAGTATATAATTCATGCTACCATGATAATGCTCTAGAAGTCTTCCTGAAGGCGGTGAAGGATGAGAGGGCGATCGTCACATTATGGGCATTCCGCTTCTTCAACAACATCAGCAGTCAAAATGATTTATACTTCTCTATTCACATTTATCGCCTGTAAATATTGTGGTTCATCATAATTTAATTGATGTCTAATCCTATAATTACTGAACATATTGTACTGACAATTTTATTTATGGATGCGTTGTTGAACCATTGTGCTGAGAATTTGAATTGCACATTTCATATTTCAAAATTTCCAATTCAAATAATAAATTACAGCCAAAAAAATTGTACAGGAGCGATTAAAATAATGTGCACACGGTTAGAAAGAAAACAGCGTGTGCGATGAAAAAAGAAAACAGACAGTTCTTTGACGTGAAACGTTTGCGATGCCCTTTTGTCTCATATGTGTGTGCGATTCATGGTAATATGGCAAACGTTTCAAACCAGTGTGAGTGTGTGATAGGAATACCAATCGCACACAGTTACGAAAATGTACACGTTGGCATTAGTAGAGGCGCCGCACACATTTTACATTCTTGAACTGTGTGTGATAACGTACCTATCACAAACATATCGGCAGATTAAATGTTGATGTCCACCTTTTTCACATGACTATAGCGGCCTAATCGTTTGGGATGTACATACAAGCGGAAACGTTTTCCCTGGATTGACTGTGTGGGATGTACATACGAAAGGAAACGTTTTCCCTGGATTGACTGTGTGGGAAGTACATGCGAATGGAAACGTTTTCCCTAGATTCACTGTGTGGTATGTACATAAGAACGGAAACGTACTCCTTGGATTGAATGTGTGTGATATACATACGAACAGAAATGTTTTTCTAGGATTCACCGTGTGGGATGTACATACGGACGAAAACAATTGGGTTTCGATGCCTCGCCCGATCGCACTCGAGGCAGCTTGTGTGCCAGGAGGGCATATCCTCGACGGTTTCTGGGTCGTGTGGGAAGGCCCCCCTATCGCCCACACTCATTTGGCGATGGTTCCAAATGTCGTCACGGAAAGGGGTTTAAAACCGTTTGTATAACACCGACGCATACCAGTGAAAGAGATCCATGTTAAGGAGCTCCAAGGCCGTCTTCGAGTAGATGATAGTTGAAGGACGGTGAGCCATTTCATGAAGCTTTCGTTCGACACAAGCACTTCAAGCACGGTCTTTGGAAAAACTAACATTTGTTAGTCCATGAACGTGATCCTCTTTAAGGAGACTTTACAAAGATCTCATATTGACATGGGCTAGTCGGCGATGCCAAAGCCAACCCACATCAACTTTAGCCATTAGGCAAGTCGCGTCCTTAGTGGGTCGCTCCAAAAAGTTCACCACATAGAGATCGCTCTTGCCAACAAATGCTACTTTAAGAGTCTTGCTCCACAAAAGGGCTACAGTATCAAGATCAAAGAATGTAGAAAATCCCATGAGTGCAAGTTGACGAACGGAAAGAAAATTGTATGCAAGGGACTCAACAAGCATGACCTTCTCAATAAATACATCTTGAGAGGTGACCACCTTGCCAAGTCCCACTACCTTAGCGGATGAAGCATTATCAAATTGGACATGGGTGGGCATAGATGGAATCAGATGCACATCCACTACCAAGTCCTTGCTCCCGGTCATATGATTTATTGCTCCACTATCAAGCAACCATGACACTCCATCGGAAGCAAACTCCTACAAGAGATCAATGCTTGGATTTCGGTACCCATTCTTGAATGGGTCCTTTGAGGTTAGTGACAAGGGTCTTAGAAACCCAAATAGATCATTCAATGTACTTGTAAGTGCACCTAGTGCACCTTAGTGATTTTGGTGTATCGAAGACTTATAGGTTAAGGGACTAATATGTTTATGAGTGTACATAGGCTCTATAAGTCGATGAGGAGTTTGATATTTACGATGAAAGTTGACCCCTAAAAATGTATGTCTTCAGCTAAAGACTTTGGTTCTCCTGAAGATTTTGAAAGTGACGAAATTGGTGTGACCTTCAAGACTTGGATATTCATGCGAGGATTATGAAGTGTGAAGACTTTTTTTTGTAGTTTCATTTTCTCTTTCTTGAGTCATAGGAAACACTGTATTGTTAAAGGGGGTCGAGGTAATACAGGAAAGTGATTTCCAAGTGATACTCATCTCAAAATCCTACACCTACCCAATCCTTTTGAGTGAAGCCACTTGAAATGTCATATCAGTTCAATCAATTTCTTCAGTGACAGAGACGAAGATCTTCTGGTCTCTAGGGAATTTGTTCCGACTAAGGAGTTAGGAATTCGCCAGTGCGGATTGCCTACACAGTGAGGAACATGATAACCCCGAGGAAATTTGAACCTCACATATCCGAACATTGTTGTGCTATGCGCCAACTGTCCCAAAATATCTTCCCACCTAATGGTCATATCATTGAAGGGCATTTATGTCTTATCATGTCGGGATGCTCCCTAGGCTATAAATAGCTGCCCCCTACAACCACTAGCTGGTTGGCTGCTCCAAGAGAAATTGACACTTGTCATTGAGAGCATCCCATCCTCGGAGGACTTTGAGCGAAAATCATCAAGTGAGGAAAAACCCAAAACCCAAACACCTACAACCCAAAGTGATTTAGCATCACTGAAGCGATTGTTCCTGTGTGGAACCGACGCTTGTTACCTTTGAGGACTGCGTATCCTCTAGACGGTTAGGCATGATGGTCTAAGCATCCAAGAGGAATTGTGGATCACCGAGTGACCAACTCTGTGAAGGTTTGGAAGTCACCTGAAGACTTACCACGATTGGTTGGGCGAGGTCTGTGTGACTTTAGCTCAAGGAGAATATAGTGACGACTGTGTGTCAGGGACTGTGTGTTCTCGGGCTTAAATACACAGCCGCTCCAACCAGACGTATAATTGTCACAGTAGTTGGAATTGGTCTACCAAATCATTGTCTTGACCAAGCCAACTGGTTTTCTTTCATCAACCCTTTCATTTCCTTATTCATGTGTTGATGAACTTGATCATTACTATTTGAAGACTTTGACTGAAGACTTTCTCTATTTTCTTAATCCTAATTCTTCAGTCACATAGTCTTCAACCTACTTATCATGTTTTCATGCTATGTGTACTCTGTGCTTGTTTTCATTTCATCACGATGACTATGTTGTTGCTCTGTAATGCTTATACTTGAGTAATTATTCCGCTGCTAGTGTGTCATTGCAAGAAATTCCTCAGTGACAAATTTGTAAAAATCGCCTATTCACCCCCCCTCTAGTCGATATAACACACTTTCAATTGGTATCAGAGCAAGGTACTCCCTTGTTCTGTGTGATTTTGTTTTAACCACCTAGAGTTTTAGTTATGTCGACCACAGGTATGAAGAAAGTGTCGTGCCCTATCTTTGACGGTCATGATTATCCCAAGTGGAAGGACATGATGAGGAAGCGCCTCATGGTGATGAACAGCGAGCTATGGACCGTTGATACATCTCCAACGTATCTATAATTTTTATCATTCCATGTTATTTTATTATAATTCTTGGATGTTTTTAAATCATTATATAGTCATTTTATATCATTTTTTGGTACTAACCTATTGACATAGTGCCAAGTGCCAGTTGTTATTTTCTACATGTTTTTTACATCGCAGGAAATCAATATCAGATGAGGTCCAAATGCCACGCCAATTTACGATGTTTTTTATGGGCCAGAAGGAACACAACGGGCCCTGGTTGCAACTAGGGGGAGTTCCGAGGAGGGGACCACCCACCAGGGCGTGCCAGGAGACCCAAGGGTGCCCTGGTGGGTTGTGCCCACCTCGGGTGCCCCCTGGACCGGCTCTTTGCTCTGTAAATACCCCAATATTCTAGAAACCCTAGGGGAGTCGATGAAATTTTCAACCAGCCACTGTAGAGTCCAGAACCACGAGATCCAATCTAGACACCATCACGGAGGGGTTCACCACTTCCATTGGTGCCTCTCCGATGATGCGTGAGTAGTTCTTTGTAGACCTTCGGGTACATAGTTAGTAGCTAGATGGCTCTCTCTCTCTCTCTCTCTCTCTCTCTCTCTCTCTTGATTATCAATACAATGATCTCTTGGACATCCATATGATGTAAGTCTTTTCACTGTGTGTTTGTTGGGATCTGATGAACTTCAAGTTTATGATTAGTTATATCTTTTTATATCCAGGAAAGCTATTTGAGTTTCTTTGATCTCTTATATGTGTGATCTCTTATAACCTCGTATTTCTTCTCCGATATTTGGGTTTTGTTTGGACAACTTGATCTATTTATCTTGCAATGGGAAGAGGTACCCGGTAATGGGTTCGATCTTACGGTGCTCGATCCGAGTGATAGAAAGGGAACCGACACGTATTTATCGTTGCTACTAAGGATAAAAATACGGGATCCATATCTGCCGCAATAGATAAACGGATCTTGTCTACATCATGTCATCGTTCTTATTGCATTACTCCATTTTTCCATGAACTTAATACACTAGATGCATGCTGGATAGCGGTCGATGTGTGGAGTAATAGTAGTACATGCAAGCAGAAGTCGGTCTACTAATCTTGGACAGGATGCCTATGTAATGATCATTGCCTGGATATCGTCATGATTATTTGAAGTTCTATCAATTGCCCAACAGTAATTAGTTCACCCACCGTTTGCTATTTTTCTCGAGAGAAGCCACTAGTGAAACCTACGGCCCCCGGGTCTTCTTTCTCATACATTTGCCTTGCGATCTACTTTTTCCTTGCGTTTATTTTCAGATCTATTAAACTAAAAAATACAAAAATACCTTGCTGCAATTTATTTGTTCCGCGATCTATTTATCCCATCTACAAATTACCTCAAGTCCTTTGCCTATCTTGAGGCGTCGTACCCCGAAAGGGATTGCCAACCCCTTTAACATGTCGGGTTGCTAGGTGTTGTTCTATGTGTGCAGGGGTTGTTTACGTTGTGTTGCTTGGTTCTCCTACTGGTTCGATAACCTTGGTTTCATAACTGAGGGAAATACCTACCACTGACGTGCTGCATCATCCCTTCCTCTTTGGGGAAAAACATACGTAGCTTCAAGCGACATCAAAAGGAATTTCTGGCGCCATTGCCGGGGAGGATCTTCAACATAACCAGGTTCCTTATCACAAATCTCCATTGAAATTTACATTATTTTCCTCTCATTTTCCTCTCCCCCACTTCACAAAAATTTGCCGCTTAATTCGCCTCTCTTTTTTTGTTCGTTGTTTTCTTGTCGGATCTTTTTTTGAGTGCAATCTTGTTGTGTGGTCATCATGACTCAAGAGAGGAAAATAATGATTTTATTGGCACTCCGCTTGCTCCTCCCACCACTAGTGTGGAGACTTGTAGTATTAATATTGCTTTGCTGAATCTTGTTATGAAAGACCAATTTTCCGGTACTCCTAATGAGTATGACGCGTCCCATCTTAATACCTTTTGGAATTATGTGATATGCAAAAGAAAAAAGATGTGGACAATGATGTGGTCAAGATGAAATTATTTTCGTTTTCTTTGTATGATTCTGCAAAAATTTGGTTCTCTTCTTTGCCTCGCAATAGAATCAATTCTTGGAATAAGTGCAAAGATGATTTTATCACTAAGTATTTTCCTCCTGCAAAAAATATTTCCCTTAGAACCCAGATCATGAATTTCAAGCAACTTGAACATGATCATGTTGCACAATCTTGGGAAAGGATGAAAATGATGCTAAGGAATTGCCCAACTCATGGGTAAAATCTTTGGATGATCATACAAAAAATGTATGCGGTGTTGAATTTTGTTTCTCGTAATCTTTTAGATTCCACCGCGGGTGGTACTTTTATGGAAATTACCTTGGGTGAAGCCACCAAATTGCTTGATAATATCATGGCAAATTATTCACAATGGCATACCAAAATGGCTCCTACTAGTAAAAAGGTTAATTAGGTTGAAGAAATTTCTTCTTTGAGTGAAAAAGTTGATGCTCTTATGAAATTGGTTGCTATAAAAAGTGGTCCTATTGATTTTAATGATACGCCTTTCTCTACTTTGATTGAGAAAAATAGTGATGCCATAGATGTGAATTTTATTTCCCGTAATAATTTCAGCAACAATGCTTATAGAGGTAATTTTAATCCTAGGCCTTTTCCTAATAATTCCTATAATAATTATGGTAATTCCTATGGAAATCAATATTATGATAATAATAGAAACACCTATGATCTTGAGAATAATATTAAAGAATTTATCAACACATAAAAGGTTTTCAACACTTCCATAGAAGAAAAGTTGAATAAGATTGATGATTTGTATATAAGTGTTGATAGAATTGCTCATGATGTGGAAAATCTCAAGACGATAATTTTTGTGCCTAAATTAGATGAATCAATTAAATATCTTTATGATTCTACGGATGAAAGTAATAAAAGAACCGCTATGCTTAGAGCTAAAAGAAAATTTTTAGAAAAAGCATTTTCTAGTGATTTCTTTCACAAAAGTAATGAAGATCTTAAAATGATTGGTGTTTCTTCTATTGAGTCCTTGTTTAGTAAAATTAAGATTGATGAAAAAGGGACTGGAGAAGAGTCAACTTTAGGTAGAAGGCGTCCCAATATTACGGAGGGTGAAAATTTTGTTGAGAAAATTGATAAAAATGGATTTGAAGAGGTCAAAACTTTAACTAGTGATGCGCCCACTATTTTGGATTACAAAGACTTTAATTATGATAGTGGCTCTTTGATTGATTGTATTTCTTTGTTGCAATCCATGATAAATTCACCCCATGCTTATGAACAAAATAAAGCTTTTACTAAACATATTGTTGATGCCATGATGAAAGATTTTGAAGAAAATTTGCAATTAGAAGTTTCATTTCCTAGAAAATTCCATGATGAATGGGAACCTACTATCAAAGTCAAGATTAAGAATTATGAGTGTTTTTCTTTGTGTGACTTGGGTGCTAGTGTTTCTACAACTCTGAAATCTTTATGTGATGTGCTTGGTCTTACCGATATTGAAGAATGCTCTTTAAATTTTCACTTAGGGGATTATACTATTGAGAAGCCTATGGGAACAATTAATGATGTTCTTATTCTTGCAAATATAAATTATGTGCCCATAGATTTTATTGTTCTTGATATTGATTGCAATCCGTCTTGTCCAATTATTCTTGGTAGACCGTTTTTACGCACTATCGGTGCCGTGATTGATATGAAAGAAGGCAATATTAAGTTCCAATTTCCTTTGAGGAAGGGTACGGAACACATTCCTTGAATCAGAATTAAGCCAACTTATGAATCAATCATGAGGGAATCTTATGGATCTAGCACCAAAAATGATAAAACTTAGATCCTTGCTTTATGCCTAGCTAAGGGCGTAAAACTATAGCGCTTGTTGGGAGCCAACCCAATGAATAAAATTTATATTTGCTTTTTTGCTTTCTGTTCTTGAGTGTTAGTACAATTATTCTACTTTATGATTGTGTTTTTTGTTTTAGTTAGTGTTTGTGCCAAGTAAAGCCTTTAGGATCTTCCGGGGTGATAGTTGTTTGATCTTGCTGAAGAAGACACAAACTTTGTGCTCACGAAAATAATTATAATAAAGCACAGAAAAGAGATTTTACCCTTATTATTTTTGCAGAAGATTAATACACAAATTATTATGGTCTTCCTAATTTGGTAGGAGTTTTGGAGTTACATAAGTATTCGAAAGTTCGAGATTACTACAGACTTTTCTGTTTTGACAGATTCTATTTTCTTTGCGTTGTGTGCTTATTTTGATGGCTCTATGGTTTTCTTTGATGATTTTTTGCCATAGAAAAGTTGGAATACAGTAGATATAATACATAAACAAAATAATAATTGGTTTGACACATCACTTATAGTAGTGGCTTGCTTTCTTTTACTAACGGATCTCACAAGGGTTTTGTTGAGTTTTGTGTGATTGAAGTTTTCAAGTTTTGGGTTATCTTACGATGGATGAAAGAAGGATAGTAGAGCCTAAGCTTGGGGATGCCCCGGCATCCCAAGATATTATACAAGAATTAGCAACCAACTGAGCTTGGGGATTCCCCCGAGTGGCATCCCCTCTTTCTTCTAACAACCATTGGTATTTCACTTGAGACTATATTTTTATTCGTCACATGATATGTGTTTTGCTTGGAGCGTCTTGTATGGTATGTGTCTTTGCTTGTTTTATTTTGTGTTTTAAGTCATCAATCCTTGCTGGACACACCTATTTGAGAGAGCCAAAATTATGTCATGACTTGTTAGAATTACTCTCTATGCTTCACTAAAACATTTATGAGCAATGGACTTGCTCTGGTGCTTCACTTATATCTTTTTGAGCACGGTGTGCTTAGTATTTTTGAAGAAATTCTCTCTTGCTTCACTTAGATTTATTTGAGAGTTAGGAAAATTTTGAAGAAATTCTCTCTTGCTTCACTTAAATTATTTTGAGAGAAATAAAATATGTTATGCTCATGATCTTCACTTATATTTGTTTGAGCTTATGAAAAGCAACACATGAAAATTAGTCCCAAAGTGATAGATATCCAAGAAGGATAAAGAAAGAAAGAAAAAATATTTCATGAAGATAATTGGACAAAATAAACTTGATTCTTAGTAAAAGTTTTGAGATATGATGATGTGATATGTGAGTTATGTTGATGAGTAATTATGCTCTAGTAAGAATATTGCTGTTAAGGTTTGTGATTCCCTATGCATGCACAAGAGTCAATAATTATGCAATGAAAATTATATCCTACTTGTGGTGCATTATTCGGTGTTAATTATGCTTAATGCTTGCTGATGAGATTATTCGTTTCTTGGTTGGTCGCTTCTCAATCTTTTTGCTAGCCTACATTTTGCACCAAGTATGACCTCTACTTGTGCATCCAAAATCCTTTAAACTAGTTTTGCCACATGAGTCCACTATATCTACCTATATGCGGTATTCTTCTGTTGTTCTAAGCAAATTTGCATGTGCCATCTCTAATTTTCAAAATGAACTTCTCTTTTGTGTGTTTGTTTCACTCGCGGAACGGTAACGGGTAGCTAATATTTTCCACGCTAGATGTGTTATTCTCACGACGAGTGTTTATTCACTTGTCATTGCACAAGAGTAAGGCAAAGGTTTTATGGATGCCCAGTACCGAAATGCAAAAATGAATTTACTTTATGTTGTCAAATAATAAATTCCTTGGAAAGTGTTGGTATGGAGGGCACCCGTGGATATGGCCAACCATGCAAAGAGAAAGTTATGGTGGAAAAAGGAATAAACTTTATTTTCTGTTTGGGAACCGCCTATGATATATCTAGCATGGAAAGTGTTGGGATGCTCCAATTCATTTTCGTTGGTGGGATGGATACACCTCCCAAAATGTTTTTATCTCTAGTTTTTTTCTGCTTTGAGCTCTGGCACCTCTACAAATCCCTACTTCCCTCCGCGAAGGGCCTTTCTTTTACTTTATGCAATTTTTTGAAATTGAGTCTCCATCCTCTCTTGTAAAAGCACCAACTAGGGGACAATATGATCGTACTTAAGTATTGGGTGTAGCTAATATGCGAGTGTGTTTCATGAATGGATCAATGTTTGAGCATGATGGGATAGGGATAATTTGTTTTAGCATTGATATTTTTAAAGACATGGTTGCTTGTTGATATGCTTGAGTATATAAATTATTATTTAAATACTAAACTATTGCTTTGAATCATATAAAAGTCCAAATGTCCATGCTATGAAGAAAAAATATGATATGACATGATAAATAGCACTCCACATCAAAAATTCTGTTTTATCACTTACCGACTTAAGGACGAGCAGGAGTTGAGCTTGGGGATGCTGATACGTCTCGAACGTATCTACAATTTTTTATTATTCCATGTTGTTTTATTATCAATCTTGGATGTTTTATAACCATTTTATAGTCATTTTATATCATTTTTTGGTACTAACCTATTGACATAGTGCCAAGTGCTAGTTGTTGTTTTCTGCATGTTTTTTACATTGTAGGAAATCAACATCAGATGAGGTCCAAAAGCCATGCCAATTTACATTGATTTTTTATGAGCCAGAAGGAACACAATGGGGCCTGGTTGCACCTTGGGGAGTCCCGAGGAGGGGACAACACACCAGGGCGCGCTAGGAGCCCAGGCGCGCCCTGGTGGGTTGTGCCCACCTCGGCTGGCCCCTGGACCGACTCTTTGCTCTATAAATACCCCAATATTCCAGAAACCCTAGGGGAGTCGACGAAATTTTCATCTAGCCGCCACAGAGTCTAGAACCACGAGATCCAATCTAGATACCATCACGGAGGGGTTCACCACTTCCATTGGTGCCTGTCCGATGATGCGTGAGTAGTTCTCTGTAGACCTTCGGGTCCGTAGTTAATAGCTAGATGGCTTCCTCTCTCTCTCTCTCTCTCTCTCTCTCTCTCTCTCTCTTGATTATCAATACGATGATCTCTTGGAGATCCATATGATGTAAGTCTTTTGGTGGTGTGTTTGTTGGGACCTGATGAACTTCGAGTTTATGATTAGTTATATCTTTTTTTATCCATGAAAGCTCTTTGAGTTTCTTTGATATCTTATATGTGTTATCTCTTATAGCCTCGTATTTCTTCTCCGATATTTGGATTTTGTTTGGCCAACCTGATCTATTTATCTTGCAATGGGAAGAGGTGCCCGGTAATGGGTTCGATCTTATAGTGCTCGATCCCAGTGACAGAAAGGGAACCAACACGTATGTATCATTGCTACTAAGGATAAAAAGATGGGATCCATATCTTCCACAATAGATAAATGGATCTTGTCTATATCATGTCATCGTTCTTATTGCATACTCCATTTTTTCATGAACTTAATACACTAGATGCATGCTGGATAGCGGTCAATGTGTGGAGTAATAGTAGTAGATGTCAGCAGAAGTCGGTCTACTAATCTTCGACGTGATGCCTATGTAATGATCATTGCCTGGATACTGTCATGATTATTTGAAGTCCTATCAATTTCCCAACAGTAATTTGTTCACCCACCGTTTGCTATTTTTCTCGAGAGAAGCCACTAGTGAAACCTACGCCCCCCGGGTCTTCTTTCTCATATATTTGCCTTGCGATCTACTTTTTCCTTGCGTTTATTTTCATATCTATTAAACTAAAAAATACAAAAATACCTTTCTGCAATTTATTTGTTTCGCGATCTATTTATCCCATCTACAAATTTACCTCACGTCCTTTGCCTATCTTGAGGCGTCATACCTCGAAAGGGGTTGACAACCCCTATAACACGTCGGGTTGCGAGGTGTTGTTCTTTGTGTGCATGGGTTGTATACATTGTGTTACTTGGTTCTCCTATTTTTTCGATAACCTTGGTTTCATAACTGAGGGAAATACCTACCACCATTGTGCTGCATCATCCCTTCGTCTTTGGGAAAAAACAGAAGTAGCTTCAAGCGACATCAACCGTCACAGAGATTGGCCTCACTGACTTGTGCAAGATGGCGGACGCTGATGATATTTGCAAGTACACTCGTCTGGATTGCATGGCGAAGGATATCATCCACTCCTGTCTTTCCAAAAACCAGTTCAGGCTCAGTATGCATCTTTGTAATGCAAAGCTTATCTGGGACCGAATCTCTGACATGTATGAAGGTCATCAAACTCGTTAGGATCCCTGATTAGATGATTTTAAGTAATCACTCAAAACGATGACTTTCGAACCAGAATCATCATCATCCGCACCATGCCTCATGGCTAAGGGTGCCAAGGTACCTGAATACTCCTCATCCGACTCTAGTGATGATTATGATGAATCTGATGATGATGATATCTTTGCACCTAGTTATACCAAGCTTGTCACCATTGCCACTAAACAACAAAAGGCTTTGGACAATGTTCAAAATCTGCTAGACAAAAGCAATGACATGTTGGGTGAGGAACTGGATCGAACTCAAACTTTGACTGATGATCTTCAAAGTCTTCAGCCTAAGTTTGATAAACATGAGATTCATCATAAATCTCTTTTAGCTAATCATGAGAAGCTTTCTCTTGAAATTCTTCAGAGAAAGCAAGATCTTGAGAGGTTAAAATTGAGTTATGAAGATCTTTAGAAGGAAAACGATTCATTGCTTGCTCAATAGATCAGTTCCACTCGGGAATTTTGGAAATATGCCCTAGAGGCAATAATAAAACGATTATTATTATATTTCCTTGTTCATGATAATTGTCTATTGTTCATGCTATAATTGTATTAACCGGAAACTGTAATACACGTGTGAATACATAGACCACAACATGTCGCTAGTAAGCCTCTAGTTGACTAACTCGTTAATCAATAGATGGTTATGGTTTTCTGACCATGGATATTGGATGTCATTGATAACGGGATCATGTAATTAGGAGAATTATGTGATGGACAAGACCCAATCCTAAGCATAGCACAAGATCGTGTAGTTTGTTTGCTAAGAGCTTTTCTAATGTCAAGTATCATTTCATTAGACCATGAGATTGTGCAACTCCTGGATACCGTAGGAATGCTTTGGGTGTACCAAACATCACAACATAACTGGGTGGCTATAAAGGTGCACTACAGGTATCTCCGAAAGTGTATGTTGGATTGGCACGAATCGAGACTGGGATTTTTCACTCCGTATGACGGAGAGGTATCTCTGGGCCCACTCAGTAATGCATCATCATAATGAGCTCAATGTGACTAAGGAGTTAGCCACGGGATGATGCGTTACGGAACTAGTAAAGACACTTGTTGGTAACGAGATTGAACATGGTATAGGGATACCGACGATCGAATCTCGGGCAAGTAACATAACAATGGACAAAGGGAATTGTATATAGGATTGATTGAATCCCCTACATCATGGTTCATCCGATGAGATCATTGTGGAACATGTGGGAGCCAATATGGGTATCTCGGTCATGTCTGCATGGTTCCCGAACCCGTAGGGTCTACACACTTAAGCTTCGATGAAGCTAGAGCTGTAATGAGAATAGTATGTTGTTACTGAAGGTTGTTCGGAGTCCCAGATGAGATCCCGGATGTGACGAGGAACTCCGGAATGGTCCGGAGGTAAAGATTGGTATACTGGGCGAAGGGTATTGGAGTCCAGAATTGTTCCAGGGGTACCAGGTGATGACCAGTGTGTCTAAAAGGAGTTTCGCAGGCCCCGACAAGTGTTGGGGGGCATATGGGCCAAGGGGAGGGGCACACCAGCCCACTAAGGGGTTGTGCGCCCCTCCCACCCCATCTCACATAACCTGGAGAGGTGGGGGCACCTCCCCTAGGGCAGCCGCCCCTCCCGGCTTGGGGGGCAAGTCTTCTAGGGGTGGGGGCGCCCAAACCCATCTAGGGTTTACCCTGTGGCTGCCGCCCCTCCCCTAGGGAAACCCTAGGGCGCCTCCTCCTTTCCCCTTCCCCCTATATATAGTGAGGGAGAGAGAGGGCAGCCGCAACCCTTCCCTTGGTGCAGCCCCTCCCTCCCCTCATACATCTCCTCCTCCTCCATAGTGCTTGGCAAAGCCCTGCTGGAGAACCAGGAGTTCTACCACCACCACGTCGTCATGCTGCCAGATTTCTCCCTCAACTTCTCCTCTCCCCTTGCTGGATCAAGAGGGAGGATACGTCCCCGGGCTGTACGTGTGTTGAACGTTGAGGCACCGTCCGTTCGGCGCTAGATCGTATCTTCCGCGATTTGAATCTCCGCGAGTACGACTCCATCAACCGCGTTCTTGTAACGCTTCCGCTTAGCAATCTTCAAGGGTGAAAGAACATGCGGTACCCCCATGTTTGGTTTTGGTAATTTATGACAATCTCTATGGACTAATGATTGCCTTGAGTTATATTTGAAGGTTTTGTCCATAGGTTTTTCTTGAAGTCCATGTGTTGGTTTCAAGGAGTTTATGAGTTGACCAAGGTGCTATTAAGGAATTATCCAAAGATTGGTCATGTGAGTATTGAGCTTATTGCAAGCATGTCTTGAAGAAGAAGATTGTGTGATCATTCATGTTTACCTTCAAGACATCATCCAAATGAAGAGAGTTGGAAAGATTCAAGGTTGATCAAGACTAAGTCAAGAGTGAATCAAGTTGATCAACTCACAAAGCATAAAAGATGTACCGAGAGGGATCAAGTGATCCCATGGTATGGTAAGCATTGTTCATTGCACTTTGTGTATTAACCCATGGTCTATGTGAGAGTTCTATGTGGGGTTAGGTACGTGTCCATGGGCTTGCTTCAAGGAGAAGATATCATACAACCCATGGAAAGAATGACATCAAGTGGTGATCGTCATCAAGATTGTCGTGTGCAAGTTCAAATGGAGCATCACGAAGAGATCAAGTTCTTGAATCTTTCCATCCATTGTGGTGTCAATGGACTTGTGAAGATGTGCCTAAGAGTGGCTCACCCATAGTGGACTATGGGGGAGATATCATCTAGTCTTCATCGAGCTATCGCAATCAAGAAAGGTGGTCCAACTTGAGGGAGTCAGGATCGTCTTCATCTAGCTCAAGTGGACCATGTGCAAGGCAAAGGTTTTGCATTGATAGGTTATCTATTTTACCGGTCTCGTGGTGGTAGTTGGGAGACCGGGTTATAGGATCGTTTGTCGTACTATTAAGGGGGGCTCTCAAGTTGGTACCTTGATCGTATCATTAGTAGAGAGCTCAAACCATTGCATACTTGCACCATGTTTCTTGGTTCTTGTTTTGTTATCTTTTTGAGTCTTAGAGCTTATGGTCATCTTGATTACAAGCTTGAGTTCATTGAAAACGGAGTTCGCATGCGTCTTCTATGATGTTTTCGGTGTTGGAGGTTTTACCGGTCTTATCCGAGGAAGGGTTCTCACCTTTTTCTTATGGGCCTTTTCTCATTTCCTTATTATTGATATTTCTATCAAGATTGTGTTATCCGATGTCGTTAGCTTTCCAACAAACTTGGTTTCATTGAATTTGGAGTCCGTTTGCAAAAGTTGTGGATATTTTGGTAAAGGCTGCAGCGGTACTACCGCGACTAGAGCGGATGTAATTTTTTACTACCGCTCCAGAGCGGTACTACGGCGGCTCCTGAGCGGTAGTACCGCTCCAGAGCAGTACTACCGCGGCTCCTAAGCGGTAGTACCGCTCCGGACCAAAATCCCGTGTTTTGCTCAGCGGAAGTAGGCACGGAAGTATTTTTTTTAGTACCACTCGCAAGCAGTACTACCGCTACCATTTGTGGTAGTACCGTGAGGTCGAGCGGTAGTACCATGAGAACGAGCGGTAGTACCGCTCTGGCGGTTCTACTGGCCTTTTGCCTCCTCGCTGTTGTTTTTCAAAGGGCTACTACCGCCCTAGCGGTAGTACCGCTCCTTGGAGCGGTAGTACTGCTCTGTGCGGGCTGTGAGCATAACGGTTGGATTTTTTCCCACCTATAAAAGGGGGTCTTCTTCCCCATTGAACCTTATCCTTTAAGCTCGTGTTCTTCCCCCATTGTTGATCCTCTCCGAGCTTGCTATCTCTCAATCCCTCCATGGATTCTTGCTAGTTTTTGAGGGAAAAGAGAGAGGAGATCTAGATCCACGTTTCCACCTATCACTTTCTCCTCTATGTGAGGGGAACCCCTTGGATCTAGATCTTGGACTTCTTGGTGTTCTCCTTCTTGTTCTTCCTCTCATTTTCCTCCCTAGCATTAGTTGCTTCGGTGGGATTTGGGAGAGAAGGACTTGGGCACTCCGTGTGCCCTTGCCATTGCATTTGGTGCATCGGTTTGAGTTCTCCACGGTGATACGTGGAAGTTTCAAGTTGAGAAGCTTATTACTCTTGGGTGCTTGGTGCCCTTGAGCTTGTTCCTCTTGGGTGCTTTGGCGCCCTAGACGGTTGGTGGTGCTTGGAGCTCAATCATTGTGGTGTAAAGCTCCGGGCAAGTGTCGGGGTCTCCAATTAGGTTGTGGAGATCGCCCCGAGCAATTTGACGGGTACCGGTGACCTCCCCCAAGGGTTGCCAAAGTGTACGGGTTCGGTGACCTCCCCCAAGGGTCGCCATTTGTACGGGTTCGGTGATCGCCCTCAAGGGTCCCTTAGTGGAATCACGGCATCTTGCATTGTGCGAGGGCGTGAGGAGATTACGGTGGCCCTAGTGGCTTCTTGGGGAGCATTGTGCCTCCACACTGCTCCAACCGGAGATTAGCATCCGCAAGGGTGTGAACTTCGGGATACATCGTCGTCTCTGTGTGCCTCGGTTATCTCTTACCCGAGCCCTTTACTTATGCACTTTACTTTGTGATAGCCATATTGTTCTTTGTCATATATCTTGCTATCACATAGTTACTTATCTTGCTTAGCATAAGTTGTTGGTGCACATAGCTAAGCCTAGTTGTTTTAGGTTTTGTGCTTGACAAAATAACCGCTAGGTTTATTCCGCATTTGTTCAAGCCTAAACCGTAATTATTTTTAAGCGCCTATAAACCCCCCCCCTCTAGGCGACATCCATGATCTTTCAAAGGGTATGAAGATGCACTCTTTGTCTCTCTTGTTGCTAGCATCTCCTAGATTGATATTGGTGACACGTAGGAAAATTTTGGATTATTACTACGTTCCCCAACAAGGAAGAATTTATTCCACTATGTTTGAAATGCATTGAGCGTGAATGTGCTAATTCTACACCTGAATGTTCAAATGCTTCTATTGCTGCAAATTCTTCAACTGTCTCTGTGGTCACAAATTCCTCATCTGAGGATACCACAAGTATCACTGTCGATAATGTAGGGTTGAAGGAATTGTATGTGACAGGCATATAGAAAAGCCTCAAAGGGCATCAGACTCTTTTTGGTGTGCTCAAAAAGCAGATCTTGAACAAGAACCCTAGGAAATAGGGTATTGCCTTTGAGAGGAAACTCAATGCTAATGGGACCTACTGGAAACCTAAGGAGTATCTCAGAACCTCATGGGTTGCTGCGAAAGGACCTCCCGTAGATCCATGCACTTTATCTGGCTTTACTTGTGAATCTTCATATTTCTCTAATGAGTCATTTGACTCCAACTATAAATTGTTCAAGAATCGGAATGGTGAAGTATTTGCTCAATATGTTGGAACTAACTGCAGGAACGGTTCCCTATGAAGAAAATTTGGGTTCCCAAAAGGTGCCTTGAAAGTCTTCAGGTGAATGTCATCATGACACCACCTAAGAAAATAGGAACCCCAGATCAAATTCTTCATATGGATCAAAATCTTCATATGGATCCAAGTCCTCATATGGACCGAATTCTTCATCTGGATCAAATTCCTCACGTGGATCCAAATCCTCATATGAACATCATTGCGCTAACACTTCTGTTTCGCAGGGAAAGTCTAAAGGAAATGAATATGTGCATTATTCTTCAAGCCATTATGTTCATAAGTCCTCGAAGAATTTCTCTACTTATTCATATGCTTACCCTAACCCCTCTTCTATGAAACGAAGTGCACTGGCTTCTATGCCATCTTTTTCTTATGGAGCTCGCAGAATGATGAACTCTTTGCCACCCCTCCAGATGTGTGTGGTGAAGAAAAAGAACTAGTCTCTTATGCAGGGTCAGGTCTCCAGACAAACTTAACCGTCTGAACAATTTGCTGGAAACATGAATATGCTTGAATGGATGCAAGCTAATCATGAAGAAATGAATTATTCATTTCTCACATCCTCATATTACTATATCTGTTATACCGTTGATAAAATTCAATCTGATGAAATTGATATCTTATTCTTCACTGATGAAGTATATGGGTTCGTAAGTTGCACTAATTCATCTGCAGGATGAACAACCCAAAGCTACTGACTGGGTCATCGACAGTGGATGTACAAATCACATGACCAGTGACAAGAACTTATTGATGGACACTGCTTTACCTCCATCTCATCTGAAGCATATCACCTACGCTGACAAAAGCAAAAGGAAGGTATTGGGTCTAGGTAGGGTTGCAATCTCAAAGGATAGACACATGGACAAAGTCATGCTTGCCAGTCCTTAGGATTCAACCTCATGTCTGTCTCAATGCTTTGTGATCTTGATATGGTTGTCGTCTTTGGCAAATATCGCTGCATTGTGCTAATGGAATCTGACAATTCCAAAGTCTTCGAAGGCTTTAGGAGAGGAGACTTGTATATTGTTGATTTCTCAGCAGGACCACAGCCTGCCACATGTCTACTTGCAAAAGCTTCAGAAGGCTGGTTAATTATGGCATCGATGACTTGGTCAGGCTGGGATGAGGAACTTGCATACACTCACAAAGAAGAAGCGTGGCATTGGCATCGAGGGTGTCAAATTCCTCAAAGATCATCTTTGTTGGGCTTGTGAGGTTGGAAAGATCACCAGAGCCAAGCATCCCTCGAAGACTATTATGACCACTTCTCGTCCCTTTGAATTACTTCACATGCATCTCTTTGCCCTACTCATTATGCCACATTCACTAATGCTGCATCTTTATATGGCTTTGTCATTATTGATGATTATTCTCTTTACACATGGGTGCATATCATCACTTACAAATATAAAGTGCAGGAAGTCTTCGAACGATTTTCCTCAAGAGCATCTACAAACTTTGGTGTGAAGATCAAGCATATCAGGAGTCATAATGAGCATACTGGTCTTGATGACTATCTTGATGAACTTGGTATTACTCACGAGTTATCTACCCCTTATACTCCTCAACAGAATGGCGTCATGGAGCGCAAAAACAGGACTCTTGTTGAGATGGCTTGCACTATGCTTGATGAATACAAGACTCCACCTCGTTTCTGGCCTGATGCTATTGATATTGCATGCCACATCATCAACAGGGTATATCTTCACAAATTCTTCAAAAAGACCTCATATGAACTCCTCACTGACAAGAAACCCAATGTAAGTTATTTCAAAGTCTTAGGTGCTAAATGATGGATTAGAGATCCTCATCACAATTCTAAATTTGCACTGAAAGCACATGAGGGTTTTATGCTTGGTTATGGAAAGGACTCGCACACCTACTGAGTTTTCAACACCTATCATCACACGGTTGTTGAAATTGTAGATGTGCGGTTCGATGAGACTAATGGCTCGGTAAGAGATCACCTACCTCCTGTGCTAGATGAAATGTCACCTGAGGAATCCATCAAGTTCAAGGCTACTAAGGATGTCATCCCTACTAAAGAATCTGCTGAAGAGGTCATTCCTGAACGTGAAGAAAATCATGTTGGTGCTACTGGAGAAAATGGCCCTGAAGAAAATGATGTGCCAAATCAAAGTCGTCAACCTGCTCATCCTCGCGTTGCAAATGAAGTGCAGATTGAGAGAATCATAGACGACATCAACGCACCAGGTTCTCTCACACGCTCAAAAGTTTCACATTTCTATAACTTTTGTAGGCATTTTGTGTTTGTATCTATCATAGAGCCCAACAAAGTTGATGAAGCATTCATGGAGTCTGAGTGGATTCAAGCTATGCAAGATGAATTGCATCAATTCGATCTCAATAATGTGTGGGAGCTTGTCAAGCGACCAGACCCAGGCAAGCACAATATCATCGATACTAAATGCATCTACCGCAACAAGCAAGATAAAAATGGCCTTGTGGTGAGGAATAAGGCTCGTCTTGTAGCTCAAGGCTACACATAGGTTGAAGGAATTGATTTTGATGAAACTTTTGCACATGTTGCTATACTTGAGGCTATTCACATATTACTTTATTACTCTAACCATCATAATATCATTTTACATCAAATGGATGTGAAAAGTGCATTCCTCAATGGTAAGCTTGAGGAAGAAGTATATGTTTCTCAACCACCAGGTTTTGAGGATTCAAAACTTCTAGATCACGTCTTCATACTCAACAAGGCCCTCTATGGACTCAAGCAAGCACCTCGGGTGTGGTATGATACATTGAAGGAATTCCTCATGAAGAAAGGCTTCAAACCCGGTTCACTTGACCCAACTCTTTTCACCAAAGCATATGATGACAAATTATTTGTGTGCCAAATATATGTTGATGATATTATCTTTGGTTGTACTAACCAACGTTACAGTGATGAATTTGGCTATATGATGAGTGAGGAATATCAAATGTCTATGATGGGAGAGTTGAAATTCTTCTTAGGTATTCAAATTCCTCAATGACACAATGACATATTCATATCCCAGGAGAAATACCTCAAGGATGTGTTGAGGAAAGTCGGCATGCAGGATTGCAAAGGCATCAATATCCCTATGCCCACAAATGGCCATCTATGCACCGATGAAAATGGTAAAGACTTTGATCGAAAGGTATATCGCTCCATGATTGGCTCTTTATTGTATCTATGTGCATCTAGGCCGAATATTATGCTTAGTGTTTGCATGTGTGCCTGATTTCAAGCTACACCGAAGGAATCACACCATAAGGCTGTGAAGCATATTCTTCGATATCTAGCTCACACTCCAACACTTGGATTATGGTATCCCAAGGGCTCAGCTTTTGATCTCATTAGATATTATGACTCTGACTATGCTGGTGATCGGGTGGATCGCAAGTCAACATCAGGCACATGTCATTTCCTCGGACGATCCTTGGTATGTTGGTCCTCAAAGAACCAGAACTATGTATCACTCTCTACTATGTACTGAAGCTGAGTACATTGCTGCTGGATCCTGCCGTGCTTAATTGCTATGGATGAAGCAAACCCTCAAGGACTATGGCATCAATATGAAGAATGTGCCACTCTACTGCGACAATGAGAGTGATATCAAGATTGCTCACAACCCAGTTCAGCACTCGAAGACAAAGCACATCCAGATTCGTCATCATTTTCTTCGTGACCATGTGTTGAAGGGCGACATCTCCATCGACCACGTGAATACTGAAGATCAGCTGTCAAATATCTTCACAAAGCCCTTGGATGAGAAGAGATTTAGCAAGTTGCGGTGTGAGCTAAGTATCTTAGAATCTTCAAATGTTCTTTGAAAAGGACACACATCCTAACACTTATGCAAAATTGATGACTTAGATGTGCAACACGCGAAGTAACGTTTTTCTTCAATCAATGAAGACTAACCCTCTAAGTGTGAAGAAATTAATGAAGAATTTGATTCTCAGAACTCTATGACAATTGTACGCGGTGTCTGAAATCATCATTCTTATACGGTGGGTTACGCGACCAACCAAAGTTGAAAATCCTCAATTTGACTTTTCTTTGCAATTTCTTCAATTTTTTCAAATTCTCCAACTTTGCAATTTCCTCAGTCTTTCCGACTATGATCTTCATTGCTATATATATTTGAGTTTTTCATGTCCTCTACAACATTCACTTATAGCTAATTCTTCAAGTTGCGTTTTCATCTAAGTTAATGTGATCGGACCCGTTCCCCCTCTATGCTAAACTCAACCCAGTCTGTTCACAAATTCTTCTTGTGTATTCTATTTGAAACCCGTTCAAAATCTTCACTGTGTCCTTGACAACTGAAGAATTTGCGAACGAAATGTTAAAATTTGCATATCTAATTTTTTGGCTTTTGCCGCTCAAATCCTTCCGCATCCCACGACAGGATTAAACCCGTCTCACAACCAGGTAAGATAAAATAAACAAACAGCTTGCTTGCCCAATCCCACACCAAACAGGCATCACCACACTGCCTCACAAAGGCTTCTTTTAGGCTTCCCCGCCACATCACACGCTTGCTTGCTTTTGCTAATCCGATCCAGAAAAAAAAGAACTTCCTCCCACGTGCTTCGGGCTTGCAATAGTAGTAGATGCTACAGACGTGGTGTCATTATCAGTGATTCCTCAGGTCGCGGACCCGGCGTAAGAATAAGAAACGTGAGTCTAGCATGACATAAACCCAAACCCCGGCACTTTTGATACTTCTCATCTCAGGACGGCTACAGCAAGAAGTTTCGCACTCTAACTCGAAATGGATTTCGTGCATTGAAAGTGTCATCCCTTGATTTGTTCTAACCGACTCACCAACGATCTCCACCTCTCAGTACGTGGGTGACATATGTCGCTAGAATAGAAAGGGTCAGGGGCACAATCGTCCAATTTCCTCGGACGAGCGGTTTTTCACTTCGGTTATAAATACCCCTCCCCTTCCTCTGAGCTCATTTACTCCGCTCGATCTCTCTCCCTCGCTCGAGCTCTCGGACCTGGCACCACCGCTACATTCCATCGTCGCCATGAGGAAGAGCTTCGCTGCCTCGACCTCGTCGCCGTCGTACTCGCGCCGTCCGCGGAAATCTTCACCTCCACCACCGTCGTAGTTGTCTTCCTCCGCCAGTTAGGGCGTGGAAGATCTAAACGGACGAACTTCCATTGTTCACCTCACAGTTCGTCATGTTCTTCATCAAGTGTAAATAAAAATTACTTTTACTGCCCTTGTTGATTCTTCTTTACACAAAATCTTCAAAAGGTGTTTATTCTTCAACATTCATATCCTTAAACACCACAGTTGCTTCTGTTCTTGATTTATTTCTCTAAGATGTATTTTTTCTTCAAGATTCCTCAATTGTGTGGATTTCCAATCTATACAACTCTGGAACCTAAGACAAGAACTCTTAGTGAAATTCCTCAAGACTCCCCTGGTCAAATTCCTCAAACTTGATTCCTTTTAAAACAAATTCTGAGAATACATATGACCTCTCCAAATTCTTTGCACCTATACTCTATTCAGAGGTACACATGTCTGCTACTGAATCACTAGGTTCTCATCAACTTAACTCATTTGTAGCGTTCCTCGAAGGAAAATTGCATACTTCTTCAGAGACATCTATTGTTCAGAATCCTCAGGTGAAGAATATGGTTGATGGAAAGCGTCCTCAGAAGGGAGGGAAAAGACTTGAAACTAACACTGCCTTCGAAATCCATGAAGAAATATATGAAGAATACTGCACTCCTAATGAAGCCACGCATGGTAAGGAGAACAAAAATCAGCGCAAGGTGTGCATTCAGAGGATCGAACACAGATGGGCAAGAGAATGGAGAGAATATCGCTATGTCACTCCAAAGTATATGAAGAAATTCGTTATCAATCATGTTTGCCCAAGACCTCCATTGGCTCCAAGCCAAGAAGCTGATCCCACAAGCATCAACAGATGTGAGGAATTTCCCAAGGAGTGGGCCAAGCACCAAAGAAAGTTGTCCAAGGTAGCAAAGGAAGCAATGAAGAAATTCAATGAAGACACTGTTGTTGCTGCTGCTAAGGCCTCTGCTAGCAAGCCCAAGAAGGCTATGCTGAAGAAATGTACTGTGAAGCCACCTTCTTCTTCTGCAATGCCCTCACGGCCTAGCTCATCAAAGCCCTCACGGCCATCTGCTCAAGCAACGCCATCAAGTGTAGCACCTGCTCAAGCAAAATCCTCAGCTACACCTGCAAAGTCCTCAGCACTTGTGCACCTTGCCACGTGCCAAAGGACGATTGGCTTCTCAATTTCTTCACGAGATTCAGCTAGTTCCTCAGCTCGGCCTCAGTTGCTGAAGAAAAAGGTTGCTGTTGGACATGGCATGAGGCCAAGTCCTCACAAGAAGCATGTTGCTTTTGAAATTCCGTCGTCTGACGATGAAGCTGATGATGATGAACTTGCTGAAATCATCAGAGACCAACAACACCGGGCTGCTAGTGCCAAAGGCAGTGTTGTGCCACTTTTGTTGGATCCGAAGAAGATCCTCGATTTCATAGATCTATGGCACAAAGATCCCAACACACCTCTGCCTGATCTGAACCTCTCACCTGGAGAAATTCACATGTTGACTCCCTTTATCACTGAAGAAAAATGGAAATTTGATAAGGCCAGATTAGTGAAGAAAGCTCAATACAAGGAGCATTTTCTGAAGAGAAATGTTGTGAACATGTCTATTGAAGAACTTGTGACTCTTTAGTCTGAAATCAAAGCTCTCAGTGATGAATTTGACACATACTGTGCTGATTGGCTAGGCGCCAAGGTCAGATTCATCAAGCTGGCGAAAGGCTTAAAGGCCAATGTTGCTGCTGAAGTGCAACAAGAAATTCCTCGGGACGAAGCGTCTGCTCAGCCCACTGAAGAACATGCCAGTACAACTAATGAACATCAGGCTGTTGATGATACTGAGAGTGCCAGGGCTGCTGAAGAAATATCAGTTCCTGATGAAACTACCAGGGCAACCATCAATGTTGCGCCCGGAGATCAATCCAGGCCAGCTGAAGCATCTGCTGTTGTGCCTGGAGAAACTAAACCTGACAGGGCAACTGCATCAGTTGTGCCCGAAGAATTTGTGCCTCTTTCATCTGCTCCTCATGCAAAGTCATCACAGATGAAAATCATCAACCTTGCTTCTGCGTCAGAAGTGAAGAAGACCAAGGCTGCAGAAAGGGCAGCTATCAAGAAAAGGAAAGCATCTGCTACCTCAGAGTCTTCAGCTCCCAAAAAAGTGAAGACTTTGACAAGCTCATTCGAGAATCAAATTGATGTTGTTCCTCTGTCATGTGTACCATCAAAGGAGATTGTTCCCTTTGATGAGGAATATGTCATTGCTGATGACATTGATGAATAGAATCCCTCTGCTGCTACGTTAGGCATGTTGGATGAAGAAATTGAAGTGGATGCAATCCCTTCACCACTACATATATCATTGCCCGTGCCTCAGTTCACTGCTGAAGAGGCAGGCGTTGAAGAAATTGATGCTGAAGATGAGGATGTGGACATGGGGTGTACGACTCCTGTGTTGAATGATGATTATTGGGAAAGTCATCATCCCAATTCTCCTCTGACCACTCCTCTGCAGCAAATTCCTCAGTCCCCTGTGCAAACAGAAGAAATTCATACGGGTTCTGATGAATGTCAAGCTTAACTTTATTCTATTCCAAAAGAAGTTCCAGCCACTAGTGATGATGAAATGGAGAACTAGACTACGAAAGAAACTGGTCCTGAAATTCCTCAGCCTGAGGCTCCGGAAGCTGTGCATCAAGAGGCTGTGAAGACTTCCACTGCAAATCTTTAGCCCAAGCCACAGAATCCTCACACCAAGAAGCAGAAGTTCAAGGCTGATGACTTCTTTGCTGAGCATCATTCTTCTTTGATTTCAATCCATACGATTCTACATGACTTCGCCTCAAGCGTTTTTGGACTGCCACTCAGATGAATTTCAATTCCTCATTGTTGTTTGACAAGGACAAAGTTTTTGACCATGAGCACCTTCCTCATGTGGATATGGAGTCCCTTCTGTGTTTCACCCCAATCCTCAGTGTTCTTCATGATGCTGGTCTGCTCAATTTCTCCATCGACATATGCGATCGGAATGAAGAACTTATTCTTCAGTTCTATGCCACTTTGCATCTCACAGACAATGTTGATGATATAAATTCATGGGTACTGGACTAGATGACTGATAACACTCATTACAAAGCTCCTGCCTGTGAATTGCTTCATGTCGTCCCAGTCAGTCCTCCCACTGAAGGCGCTGTGAAACTTTATGATGAACCTAAATTGCAAAATCATCTCATGCAAGTGCTGATGAAGTCTTTGAAGGCTGGCCAAGCTCCAAGGACCACTTTCCTCATCAAAGATTTTCTCTATGTGCCAAGAACCGTTTATCGCATTTTGGCCAAAACTCTCAGTCCAATCAAGGGCCACAACTCTGAAGAAGAAGAGGTGTTGGCATCATGAAGAATCTGCTTTTCAATATCATGCATGGTATTCCTATCAACTACCACGATTTCTTCATGAGGACTTTGGCCAATGCTGCTCTGTCACCTTTTGAGTTGAAGCATTACGCTCCCTAGATCATGAAATTCATCAGATCAAGGTCTTCAATTCATTACAAGGCTGACTTTTAGAATCATCTCAGCTATTTGCCCCCAATTGAAGTCCTCAAATGGACTATTTCCTCAGCTGATGAGAAGGGCAAGGTTGCGATCATTAATGAAGGCACTCGTCCTCTGGATGGTCAATTTCACAAGGTTGCATCCTACTCAACCAATGATGACTCTGCCACACATGACTCTGCTACAAATGCTTCAAAGCAAAATCCTCAAGCCACTGCTCCGCGTGTGTTGACTGATCATGAGCTGCTCCTAAGTCTTCATCAGAAAGTGGATAGAAATCATAAGTGGGTCAAGCGTCAGTTTGGTGCAATTCTTCAGAACATGATAGTCACTCAAAATTCTGTGAAGAAGAATCACTACAATTTGCATCAAGTCTTTGACTGCACTTGGGATATTCTTTCGCACCTATACACTGATGATGAACTCAAGCAGATGGACTACCAACAGGACTTTGACTGGTCACAGACACCTTCGAAGAAATTCAAGAAGGTCAAAGTTCCTCAGCTGGTCGTCAGTTCATATTCTTCATCCCGTGAGACAAACGAAGCTGAAGATTTGGACGACACTGTGGCAGGTCCTACAACAACGGACGACCCCAACAACGCTGGTGCTCCTTCATCAACATCATGATGATATCCTTCAGGGGTGTTAGTCCTCGTTTTTCGTCCCTTTTGGTCATTTGATGACAAAGGGGGGAGAAATTTGAGTTAGTCTTCAAGCGGGTCTATTATATGGGCGTTTTTTGCTAAGTTACAACTCTTGTTCTTCTGAAGTGTTTGGTTCGCCAAGTTATATACTTAAGTCTTATGGTGGTATGATACTTTTGACTACTTTCTGCATGCTTATTTCCTCAAGTACTTAATGCACGCATGCTGAATTTTGTCAGACACCATATTTCATCATGCATTTCAAATTATTCATAATATATGTCAAATGCATGTATGAATTACAAGATATAGGGGGAGACCTTCATGATATTACTCTACAATGTGCATCTGCTATCTAAAGCAAATTCCTCAAATATGCACATTGACGGTGTCCTGGACTAGGGGGTACTCAACACGTCGTCTCCCGATCAGTTGGATTGGGCCGAGGACCCCCATGGCCGTATACTCATGGGCCAGTCTGGATAGTTGCCACATACAAGGAAGAATCAACAAGACTTGGCGATCAAGACAAGGACTCCTCCCCCACCGGCGTATTCGGCTAGGACTCTTGTTATCCTAGGCCTCTGGTGCATTATATAAACCGGGGCCAGGCTAGTCGATAGACATATACAACAACAATCATACCATAGGCTCGCTTTTAGGGTTTAGCCTCTACGATCTCGTGGTAGATCTACTCTTGTACTACCCATATCATCAATATTAATCAAGTAGGACGTAGGGTTTTACCTCCATCGAGAGGGCCCAAACCTGGGTAAAACATCGTGTCCCTTGCCTCATGTTACCATTGATCCTAAGACGCACTGCTTGGGACCCCCTACCCGAGATTCGCCGGTTTTGACACCGACATTGGTGCTTTCATTGAGAGTTCCGCTGTGTGATCGGCGAAAGGATCGATGGCTCGACTGCAGGTCAACTGCGATGTCGGCTTCCTCGTCACCAGCTCGACTGGTCACCTTGGCTTGACCGAGGACTGCGCCCTACCTCCGATCGTCATGTTCGGATGAAGGCCTTCATCAACACCAACTCCGATCTCTATCAAGATCATGGAGGAGTCATCCATGGAGCTCGGGGGCTCAACGTCAACATTGCCCTCAGGCGACCGTGCTGTTTTTCTGGACGGCGAACTTGTATCCGCCGCCACCGCCTCCTCGAGTGTCGCTTAAACGATTACTTCGGTGGAATTATGCAGAATTAAGTCTACAACAACCCTGCAAAAATTTCGTCGAGTTCCAATGGAGGAATCTCCGGCAATCTCCGATATACCGGAGCCCTGTTGAATCTGGACGAGAATCCCGACGAGTTTAAGGTGTGGTATGCAGCGTCTAGCTCGGATGTCCTTTGGAGGATCCAACCGTTGATTTGCTGCGGAATTCCCTTATCTACCACCTGCCAAAAATTCAGCTCGATCCGACCGTCCAAACTCCGGGAAACTCCCAATTAGTGCATCACTTTTTGGATTTGTTTTCTGCGCGAAAACGAATCCGACCCGAGTTCGTCTTTTTTATGAACGGGATTTCGGACATCCTTTTTGAAGGAAGTTTTGTATGGGGTATTGTGTTTTGTCCCCGAACACATCCCACTAACTTTAAGATCTTTTGAAGATGATCTTCAACATCATGCTGGTGTCAAACCAGTCCGGCAATATTGCTCCACGGCTGCCGACCTGTGCTAGACACATCGTCACTTTGTTGAGCCAAGCTCAACTTCTTCGGATCATCATCTTGGCAAGCCGAACAAGAGTCCGGCATCGCGAAGGACAAATCGTCACCAACATCGCCGCCCCACGGATTACATGGAGCGGGCATACCAGCATCGCCGCACGGTCCCTTCATCAAGCCAGCATCGACCACGTCACGACCTGCATCGGCAGGGCCGCACTATTGCTTCTTCAAGCTGGTGTCCATCACGCCGACCTACTTCGACATCTCGGCTGGACAGGGGGCTTCGCCATCTCTTCATCAACCTACTCCGGACACTTCGGCGTCACTAGCCGACCAGGCATGGGTGCGCGGATCAAGTCCCAATTTTGGGAATCACCTTCCTTCGGATTGCTACAACAAATAAACCAGGTGCTATTAATCCTAGTATTTCTTTTTGCTTGTTTGGGTTAAATTTTTCCCAAGGAATTATTACTCTGGTTAGTCCAGCATATGTACACAGGTCTATCAAATGGTGGCCGCATTATCGACGGTCGCATGATGGTTCGGTCAGTTTCCGTACACAGTTCGGCGAACGCCGCATCCGGAACTCGGACCGACCTGTGAATCCAGGCTTTGCCACGCCTTTATTGCATTACGCCGACGACCTGCATCGACATCAACTTCGGCGCCAGGCCATATTTCTTTTACTACTCACTTTGCATAAATTATTTATTATGCAACATTTTTTTAATTCCTATTATTACTATTATCCCCGGTCTGCACTATTTTTTGTGCACAGGAAAATGATCCAGCCGGACTATATCCTTTGACGTCACCTCGGCTGGACGGGGGGCTTCGTAAACACTTCATTACCCCATGCCGGGGACTTCGGCATCACTCTGCCGTCCTGCATTGACCGTGCTATGTCACCACTTCGGAGTGCCGAGCTCCTTGCTCCGCCACCTCGGGACCGGCTTGGGGGATGGAACCTTGTCCCGCATCAAGCTCGGACCGCGTCGTCAATACCGAACACATTAACCAGCTAAGTTGCCTTAATGCTCAAAGTTTTAAATTTCTAACTTGTGTTCGGTTCGACCAAGAATTATACTTTTTTGTAAAAAGTTGCTTGTACAAATTTTCCTTGTCGAAACTTTGTTCGCACACACTTGACGCGCTACCCGCGCTCATTATACCTGGGGGCTTCTTTAACAGAAGCTTATTAATACAGGCTTTATGCCCAACACATGTGTCACACTTCCGCATGTACCTTTTATTCACCATTATATGCATCGATATGACTTAAGTTTTGGCCAAGCTGGGTTGCCTGGCTCCTGTGCTTACCCCTACGTTCCCGATTGTTCGGCTAGGTGGTAAAGGGAGCACCTCTGCGATTGTTACTGCCGGGTCAGCCGGATGTGTACCTCAGACTGGGTGAAGCCGAAAGCTAGCGTTCTTAAGGGAATACTCGGTCGGTGAACTAAATGATGATTTTTAATTATTTACCCATCTGCCCCCAGATGATTTTCTGCTTTCATAGCAGCTTTGACATGCACTTTAGGGCATGCATCCTAGCGAAAGGAACCCTTAACGGAACTATTCTCCCTGGAAGATGTTTCTTACTACCCATGTAATATAACATAACTAGTTGGGCACTTGTCTGATACAGCACTAATGACCCCTACGCCTTGTCTCCATGCATACCACGGTTCTTATATAACCACGAAGGTATTCGGACACACTCCAGACTATTGGGTCCTGAGGTCGAAGCGAAAAGGTCCGCTATGACAAACAATCTACAATCCGGCTAGAAGGCATTCTACATGTCACCTTACATTATATAGTCAACTTTTACCCAAGTCACTTGGGGGCTCTTATGTTATTTGAGCCGTTTCATACTAAGTGTTTTTCTTCTTAGTCCTTGCAAAGTTTTTATTATTTATCACTCCTTTTCTCGACACGAGTGTGCGGTCACTAGCCGAGGAGCCTAATTTCTCTCTCGAAATTGCTAGAGTTTAGTTTTCTAAACTTGCCTAATCTGTAGGCTGACCCACTTGACGTCTTGAGATAGGATGTGTCATGTTCAAGCACGGCAGAAGCACTTTTTTTCTACAAGCCAATTTTCGGATTGGCACCGAACACTTGATCTTGTTCGGACGTCATGTTTTTACTGACTTTTTTGGTTTTCCAAGATTTTGGCACTTTTAAACTATTTGTGTGTTTTTAGCACAAGTCTCGCAGTGCAACGCCGGACTCCTTTAGAGATTCGGCAAAAACATTCTCGGATATTGCTATATATGCATCAGTTTCGAATTGTGTCTTCGGTCAATATTGGGTTGCCCAGCTCCCGCGCTTGCCTCCTACGTTCCGCTTTGTTCGGCTAGATGTGCAAAGGGAGAACCACTGCGATTGTGCTTCCAGCTTGCATGGTCAAGCACCTCAGTGGAGAAATCCGAAAACTGACTGTCACAATAGGTGTAAACTGGTCAGCGATCCGATGACTATATTAAATGACGGGCCATTCATAACATTGGCCGAAGTGTTTCCGGCTTGACCTCGTCTGTCGCCAAACACGGCGGGGGCTAGTAACTGGCCTCCCAAACTAAATCCTCGATCTTTTGCTCTTACATTGGAGCTGAGGTTTCATGATCATGCTTAGCATGACAACCCAAAGAAAGGAACCGATAGCGGGACTATTTTCTTTGGAAGACATTTCTTCTGTTAAACAGCAATATAACATATCTCTCTGCGTACCTTTGTTTAGAAAGCCGTATGACCAGATTGCCTTGTTTGTCGTAAATCTTTGCCCTCATAAAGGCTTTATAAAGTAGGACAAACACTCCTCGGCTACCGGTCATTAATGACATAAAGTACTTGGATACATTGAGTCATTACACATAATTTGTGATTTTACTATGGATATTGATCCTTAATTCGGCCACCCGTGCCCGCATTAAGGCTCGGGGGCTACTGGGCTTCGGGCTTATTATTTACAAATATTAAAGGGGCACATTGATCCCCTGATCTGGTGTTGCCACCCAACCAGTGTCTCGGGGGCTACTGCATTGCTTGTTCTATGCAGAAAATCTTAAGTGCAATACAGTTTCCGAGGAGATTTTGATCCTCAGGTTGGTCGGCCGCACCCAACCTGAGTCTCGAGGACTGAGCATGCCGCTTTTTGTGTCCCGAAGTGTTCTGCCGAGCTAGA
Source organism: Triticum aestivum (assembly GCF_018294505.1). Lineage (NCBI taxonomy): Eukaryota > Viridiplantae > Streptophyta > Magnoliopsida > Poales > Poaceae > Triticum > Triticum aestivum. The sequence continues at coordinate 617,635,882 of NC_057813.1, forward strand.
ACTTGATCCTCAGACCGATTTTGCAAATCAACCTGAGTCTCAGCGGCTACGGGGATCAGCGGTCTTATATCATCCTTCAGGTGCATCTCGGGTTTTAGACCGATACATACCTTGAGGGCTACTGGCTATACATCTCTTCAGAGAATAAATTACATCAATAAAAAACATTGACCAAAAATCAGCCCACGACCGAGGTGCTTAACCACCTCGGAAGCAGTTCGACATATAGCTCGGATGCAAGTGGCTGGCTCCTTAGAGGGCATTTCTGGCATTAAGCTCGGTTAAACTCCTTCAAACTTCTTTGAACCAAGGTGATTTATGACACCTTGGATAAAGTCCGGGGTTAGAGCTAGGAAGCAGTCCGGCATTGGTGCTCGGCTGCAAAAGATACCTCGAATGCAGTCTGGTGTTGGAGCTCGGACGCAAGAGGACCTTGCCACCCGGGAACAACTTCAAACCCGAGGCATGGCATAAAAATAACAAGGCATTGATAAAGGCCGTAAACTTAAAGGGGCTCCTCAGATGCCCAACGCGTCGAATGCATTTCGGCGATCCTCAAGATAGAAGATGAGAAGATTTGTTGAACCAGTTTTCAAGACCGGCAACCGAAGATGAAGAACAGTTCGGAAGAATCGAGGAGCGTCCCTAACTTGAAGACCGGTTCAGGGGGCTACTGACGGTGTCCTGGACTAGGGGGTACTCAACGCGTCGTCTCCCGATCAGTTGGATTGGGCCAAGGACCCCCATGGCCGTATACTCATGGGCCAGTCCGGACAGCTGCCGCATACAAGGAAGAATCAACAAGACTTGGCGATCAAGACAAGGACTCCTCCCCCACCGGCGTATTCGGCTAGGACTCTTGTTATCCTAGGCCTCTGGTGCATTATATAAACCGGGGCGAGGCTAGTCGATAGACATATACAACAACAATCATACCATAGGCTAGCTTTTAGGGTTTAGCCTCTACGATCTCGTGGTAGATCTACTCTTGTACTACCCATATCATCAATATTAATCAAGCAGGACGTAGGGTTTTACCTCCATCGAGAGGGCCCGAACCTGGGTAAAACATCGTGTCCCTTGCCTCCTGTTACCATTGATCCTAAGACACACTGCTTGGGACGCCCTACCCGAGATCCGCCGGTTTTGACACCGACACACATCCTCAGGGGGAGTTCTCCTATATCTTGTTATCAAAATCCTCAATTTTTAGCACTTTTAATTGGTATGTTTATCCCCATTGAAAACTTAACCTATTTGTCAACAATCACCAAAAAGGGGGAGATTGTAAGTGCATCTAGTGCCCCTTAGTGATTTTGATGTATTAAAGACTTATAGGTTAAGGGACTAATGTGTTTATGAGTGTACATAGGCTCTATAAGTCGATGAGGAGTTTGATATTTACGATGAAAATCGACCCCTAAAAATGTATGTCTTCAGCTGAAGACTTTGGTTCTCCTGAATATTTGGAAGTGACGAAATTGGTGTGACCTTGAAGACTTGGATATTCATGCGAGGATTATGAGGCGTGAAGACTTTTGCTTTCGTAGTTTCATTTTATCTTTCTTGAGTCATAGGAAACACGATACTGTTAAAGGGGGTTGAGGTAATACTAAGGAAAGTGATTTCCAAGTGATGGTCATCTCAAAATCCTACACCTACCCAATCCTTTTGAGTGAAGCCATTGGAAATCTCATATCAGTTCAATCAATTTCTTCAGTGACAGAGACGAAGATCTTCTGGTCTCTGGGGAATTTGTTCTGACTGAGGAGTTAGGAATTCGCCAGTGCGGATTGCCTACACAGTGAGGAACATGATAACCCCGAGGAAATTTGAACCTCAAATATCCGAACGTTGTTGTGCTATGCGCCAACTGTCCCAAAATATCTTCCCACCTAACGGTCATATCATTTAAGGGCATTTATGTCTTATCATGTCGGGATGCTCCTTAGGCTATAAATAGCCGCCCCCTACAACCACTAGCTGGTTGGCTGCTCCAAGAGAAATTGACACTTGTCATTGAGAGCATCCCATCCTCGGAGGACTTTGAGCGAAAATCATCAAGTGAGGAAAAACCCAAAACCCAAACACCTACAACCCAAAGTGATTGACTATCACTCAATGGATTGTTCCTGTGTGGAACCGACGCTTGTTACCTTTAAGGATTGTGTATCCTCTAGACAGTTAGGTGTCATGGTCTGAGCATCCAAGAAGAATTGTGGATTGCCAAGTGACCAAGTCTGTGAAGGTTTGGAAGTCGCCTGAAGACTTACCACGAGTGATCGGGCGAGGTCTGTGTGACTTTATCTCAAGGGTAATACGATGAGGACTGTGTGTCCTCAGGTTTAAATACCCAGCCACTCCAACCAGACGTACAACCGTCACAACAGTTGGAACTGGTCTACCAAATCATTGTCTTCACCAAGCCAACTAGTTCTATTTCCTCATTCATGTGTTGATGAACTTGATCATTACTTTTTGAAGACTTTGACTGAAGACTTTCTCTATTTTCTCAATCATAATTGTTCAGTCACATAGTCTTCAGCCTGCTTATCCTGTTTTCACGCTATCTATACTATATGCTTCTTTTCATTTCATCATGATGACTATATTGTTGCTCTGTTATGCTTATACATGAGTACTTATTCCGCTACTAGTGTGTCACCGCTTAGGAATTTCTTCACCTAGAAATGTCTCAGTGATGAATTTGTAAAAATTGCCTATTCACCCCCCCTCTAGTCGATATAACGCACTTTCAGTACTCATAATAAGAACCAACAAATTTAGCATAAACGTGTCCATCACTAGCATGGCATAAAACATAAGAGGGGTTAAAGTCGTCGGCTTTGGTTTTTCCCTTCTTGGCTCCACCATCCACTTACTTGTTCTTCTTCTTCTCATGAGTACCCACACCTGCCTTGACAAATGTTTCCTTTAGCGGAGGAGGTTGCTTGGTCTTATTCTTCTTCTTCTTCTTCTTTGACTTGGGTACAAATCCAAGTCCTTCCTTTCCTACAACTTCTTTTGATTGCTCAGAAGGTCATTGAGGTTCTTATCGCCTTGTATGCAAGTCACAAGGCCTTTCTCAAGTTGCTCTTTCAACTTAGCATTTTCCTCCACAAGATGCACATGCTCGCAACAAGAGTTAGTAGCATGGGCATTATCAATTGGAACGAAAGGAGGACAAGTGGAAATCTCCTTGGTTAGTTTCACTTGGAGTTGATCATGAGACTCTTTGAGAGAAGCATGAGCACACTTCAAGACCTTGTGGGCCTTGTCAAGTGTATCAAATTCTTCCTTGAGTCTATCATGGCCCACCCCAAGTGCAACTTTCTTGGATTTAAGCACACGAGTAAGAACAATAGCATGATCAAGATCTTTTTGTAATTTAGCATGATCAACATTGTGTGACTCCTCAAGAGTCAAGCGGAGATCTCGCTCTTCCTCTAGAGCAATGGAAAGATCTGCAATCTCATCCGAATAATCACGACTATGCCCCTCCAACTTGGAGATAGTATCCTCATGCGACTCAATGATATCATTGGCCTCACCAAGTTGTTCCAAGAGAGCAACAAAGTGCTTCTTGGACTCACCCTTGAGTTTGCTCAAAAATTTGGTGAACTCATTCTCATCAACTTTCTCCACCTCACTATCATCAACACAATCTAACAATGAAGGAGATGTAATGACGGTGGTTTTGATGTTAGGAGTTACCTTGTTGATACATTTGGCCATGAGACACTTGGCAATGGTGTTTTCGTTGGGGCGCCAAAGAGAGACACCTTGGAGAGGGAGAAGATGTAGCAATGGCAAAGGTTGTCGTTGCCATTCCTTCTCCACTTGTATCTTCCTCTTCATCATAGGAGGGGTACTCTTCATGTGCCACCAATCCCTTTGGAGGAGATTTCTTGGTGAAGTTGTTCTTGCTAGGGAAAGACTTGGTTTTGTCTTTGAGAATGAGTTTGTTACCATTGTGTCCCCTCTTCTCGTAAGGGCAATACACTACAAAGTGACTCACATTGCAACAATTCTAGCAAGTTCTAACACGTTGCTTGTTCTTTGACCCACTTGAATTGTTCTTGGTGAAGTTGGGCCTCGAGTTCCTCTTGTTGCTCCAAAATTGCCTTGACGCAAGAGCCATGTGCTCATGGTAAGCATATTTGGTGTCCCCGGGGCCACACTCCTCTTATTCTTCCGTAATGATCTTGGCCTTTAGACCAAGGGTGGGAGTGCTTTTCTTTGATCGGACATGATCAGGAGCATTGTCGACGGTCTTGTTCATGATGTTCATGGCAATAAACTCATCCAACACTTCACTTGAGGTTAATGTGTGAAAGTCCAGTCTTTGACGAATCACGAATGACATGGCCTTGTTGAATGGCATAATAGCCTTGAGGAACTTGCGTTTACGTTTCCATTTCTGAACCAAACACCTCCCAAGTACTAGCAAAGGAGAGTTTTGGTGGGCTGGATTGAGGTGAGCTCGGCAGGCTTGAGTGTGCCCAGTAGGGGCATAAACGATTGTATTAATACTGATCGGTGCAGTACACTGCAGACAGTGCAGCGTAGTGGTTAGTGTGAAGTCTCGTTCGTCTGAGCTGATGATCGTCCAATGGCTCTGAGCGAAGGAGGAAAGAATTCCACCCGACGATTCATCGGCATTTTTGTGAATGTGGGTATCTAGAGATCTTGTAAGGAAAGATCTGGCTTTTAATTGGGGGATTGCAGTGTCTAAAGAAAAACAGCATGTGGTTTGAGCTGCAAGAGTTCAGACAAAATGTAACACTGTAAACTGTTATCGATGGATACAATAGAGAGAGTGGTGTTTTTTCATGGATGAACTAGGTGAGCACCAAACCAGAAGTACAATACAGACCACCGAAGGCATAGTACAATACAGACCAAGTGATCATAAGGATCAGAATTAAACGGGGTTCAAAGTGCTACAGGCAATAGAAATAAAACTGCAACAAACTGGGTATATACTGGATAGCCACTATGGCGCTGCATCATCAGCAGGGATGAAAAGACTCCAAGTCAACGGCGAGAAAACTTGTGTCGAGGAGTCGACTTCAGTTGGCGATCTTGAATGTCTCACTAACACTCGATGACATTCTCGAACTATTATCATTTACAGTGTCATTTTACAGTGTTCCCCGATAAATACTGACGTCGCCAGATAGATAGGCACGCAACTGGATTGGTACAACATCGACTACACTCGTAAAGAAAGAAAAAGCTCTCGGTATGAATGAAATAAATAACACACTGCAGGACTGGGTTGCCTGAAAGAGAATCACCGGTGAACAGTTTCACCAGGAGTTTCGGTGTTCAGGAGACGGCGGAGGCTCGTTCAGAACTCTGCATGGCTTGGTAGGTCGATGACGTCCCGTCGGGGCGTTCCGCTCCAGAAGGAACCGGAGTTCTGGTAGAATACGTAGAACAGGACGGCTGATGCAAGGAAGAGCGCCAAAAGTATGAGCCAGATTTGCCATTCTGCAAAACAGAGATAGTAACAGCTTGGTCAGTAAAGCCTATCACTTGAGTGCCAGAGAGCAATTCGGCTTAGAAATATACCTTTCCAGTCAGCAGGCACATTCAGTCTTGTCAGCTCTGCTCCCCATTGCGGCGATGTGGAGATTACAACTCTGGAATATCAGTAGGCATGATGTAATTAATAGGGGAAACAAAGAGAAACTTCTGAAAAATTGTTCTTGCAATGGTTATTGTTCCCAGTTCTTTATGATATATCCTTACCTTTCAGTAGGACAAAATTCAATTCCGTATACTGGGGAACCAAGATGAACCTTCTTGCTCCAGTGAGAAATCTCCATCTCCTTTACATCCACAACACAAAAATCACCATCGTGGCTTCCTCTGAAAGAAATACAAAAGCATGTCAGGTTTCACAAGCAATGGAAGTCAAAAGATGGTAACTGATACAAGGAAACAACCTATTAACAAATAAAACAAACTGTCAGCTGATGCTGTCATTATCTATGTATTCAGCTTAATGGAAGGGGTGGTGTTCATGAACTTTTCAGGGCATGCGACACAATGAGCTTAACCTATATGATAGGCTGATAGCCCCTAACAACAAGAGTGACTAAACTACTGGTCATGTTCATATATTACCTTGCCAGGTGGGTACGCAATCAGAAATACAAGGAAACATGACATTACTGAAAATTGTCAAAACTACTCGACAAGACAAAGTAATAGGAGAACATAGAATACGAGATTTTACTAGGTATCGTAAAGAAAATCTCACAACTGCAACACTGTACGAAAGAAAAAACACAAGGGAGTATTTTATCACTTACAAAGCCAGAAACTTCCCATCCAAGCTAACTGAAAGTGTGGAGACAGGTTTTCCCAGTAGTCTTTTGTACCCAATTCTAGACCAATCACTTATGTTCCAAACAACAGTGACAGCTTTGCTACCTGTCCAATGATGAAAACATATCCAGTTAGACTGGACAGATGCATACATTTATTTTCTTGACTTGGATAGAAAGCATACCTTTTGCAACTGTGCAAAACAGGAACGGTTTCATGCCATCCCTAGAAAAGCGGCAACACTCAATCCTCTCGTCCTGCATAGAAAAGCAAAAGCAGCAGAGAATAAGTTTCTGACATAGAAACAAGGAAACCTGAAATGTACAAATGTATAATATGTACCGAAGATCGAGTCAAGTTGACCAATGGTACCCCCTCATTTATCTTCCAAATTCTTGCAGTACCATCAGTAGACGATGAAACTAAAAACTCTGAATCTAAGCTACAAGAGAGAAGGCAACAGCCTAATATCAGTCCATGCTGTTTACTGAATAAAGTGTAGAAAAGATAGCCAAGGACCATAAGACTTGACTTGCATGTTTGGGATTAGCATTACATTATTAGTGTTTTTAGTTGAGACAATGCCTGTGTACTTGTATGTGCTTACATCAAGTCTGTAGTTCAATCTGTTAAGGAAAAATACTGTTTGACTTTGCCTAACCTGATATCCATGTCTCTGAAGGATTTATGAGCGTTGGGTTCATCTAGGAGCACCTTCATGCTTGGCCAATGAAATATTCTTAGATGCCCATCCTAGAGTAGTACCAAAAAGATACTATGAGAAAATTAAACGCAGTAGCCACGTCTCAGAAAATTAGCTACAAGAATAGTGCTATCAAAGAAAATGCATTGGCAAAGCAAACCACAAAAAATGAACAAGCTCCAAGAAATAGCATAAAGGAATGGAATCACGGTTACTATTAATGTTGAAAGCTTGCACAGCTAACGAATGTCATAGTTAAAAAAAATACTCCCTGCGATCCAAAGTTGTACTGGTGACTAGGGTGAGCGTCAGTTAATTTGGATCGGAGGGAGTAGAAGAAAAATGTAACCAAGTAACAGAAAGGAGGCAATATCATAGTAAAATTTAATACCTCACCACCAATAGCAAATTTAGCACCATCTGTGCTGAAGGCAAGACATTTCTGCAGTCCAACAGATTCGATCGCTGGAGCTTTACTTTCAATAAAGCGAACGGTGAACTCTTCAAAAATCAGTTTAAATAGCCTACAATTTTAACATTCTTTCATTACGAAGTCCTAGACTTCATGAAAGTAAGCAGAAAAGGAAAAACAGAAGGTAATAGAAAATCAGATTTAACAAAGAGAGAATATGTGTGTTGCTCTCAGCCTCTCACGATAATTTTATCAGTGCAATTAAGCTTACTTTGAGTTCATCAGAAAATATAACAAAAGAAACAACAGTGCTAAAAATAACAGGAACCAGATGTGAAATAAACCTGTACATCACGTGCAACTCACACAGGTATTGTCCCATGCATTTATGATTCTCATTACTTCTAAGAATCTATAAATAACATCAGCTATTGAGAAATTCAAAGTGCAAGCAGTATCTTCTCTCAACAAGTCGTGAAGCATGTGTTCGTTACTGTAATCCCAGTAACAGGAGGACAAAGTTCTTGTTGGACACTACATCGCCTTGCATTGCACACTTGGACGGTTTCATAGATCTTCATAACTTATAAACAGCCAACAACACTAAAATCCCTCACTTAATTTATAGTGGTTCTATTTAAGCTTTTCAGGTGTTTGGGAACATTGTAGCACTAATATTTTTAAGCAGAAAGGACGATTTATTTTAACTTCCAGAGTATGTGCAAGGAGAACCTGAATCAACACTGCCAATAATAATCAATTTAACACTGTAATACTCCCCCCACCCACATAAGCAAGCCGTATCTGACACTTTAGCCTCCAATCAGATGCAACACAATGACTGTAGATTTCCATAATATACTACTAGTAGCAATTAATATTTTAGACAGCAACAACCAAATCTTCCCTCGTCAGTCATCACAATAAATCCCCGCAGATGAGCTCGATTCAACACTATCCAAACTACGGAGCAGGGCACAGACAGAGTAGGCAGAGAGAAGCAGAGTCGTGCACGCACCTGCACCCCTTGGCCGTGGCGCACACGAGCTCGTCGCCGGTGGGGTGCACCGCGACAGCGAGCGGCGCGTCGTCTGGGTCCTCCCCGAGCACGATTCTCGCCTGCAGCCCAAAACCCAAAACCCCAAAGAGAGAAAGAGGGCACACACAGGTCAACGGTCAACCACGGTCGAATCTGAAGCCCAACCAAAATCGAGGCAAAAAAAAAAGGAACCCCGGGCGGCGACGGCGACGCACCAGGGCCTCCTCGGAGAGCGAGCAGCTCCCGGAGTCGAAGCCGAGGACCTCCAGGGCCGGCGGGGAGGGCCGGCCGTGCACCGCGAAGACGCGGGTGGCCTTGTCCTCCCGGCGCCGGATCCACGCCGCGCAGGCCACCTTCCCGCCGCCGCCTGCCATGGGGTTGGGGAGCTCGCTGGTGGTCGTGCTGGCCTGCTGGGAGCTGTGGGGTCCGTACGAGATGGCTTCAAATTGGGAGATTTTGTGGGGGGTTTAAAAGGGGACGGGGAGGTGGGGATGGCCGACGGAGGAGGGAGGCGCCGATCAGGAGGAAATCATTTTGTTATGCGGGGGTTGCAGGATTATCCGTGGCCCCCAAAGGGATATGCTTTCGGTTATCCGTTGACAGTTCGTATAGTTAACGCAGCCTGGGGCCATCTCACGTTTATACTTCTTCATTACGTTGCAATCAAGGGTTTGTTGCTGTTGGGTTCAATGATTTTGGGGAGCATTTGAGTATTGGTTGACTCTGTGCAGAGATTAGTAATGGTTGACCTGCAGCTAAAATGGAAGGCTAGCTAGACCATAAATATATATATATTTTTTTGGGGGGGGGGGGGGGGGGGGCAAATAGAAATTACTATTTCTAGGGAGGGCAAAATCTCTATTATTCTCCAATCTAAAAATCTCTATAAAAATTTCTTCACTAAATTTGCCCAGGTTGGGGGGCCCACGGCACTTGCAGGGATGCACGTAGCTCCGCCAGTGCCCTCAATGACTGTTTGTAGGGTTTGGTCGCATGCATGGTGTCTTGTTTGTTTGTGACGGCTTCTCACATGTAGTATGAGAAAATTATGCAGTTTGACTCGAAATGAGAGAATCTTTCCCACCTGATTGTCCATGAGAGGATGCATGAGTGAAAACGGCTTATTCAGTCGTTCCTCCTCGGGAAGGCTTGCTGGTACTTTAAACATCATGCAATGCAGGAATCTCATGAAACACAAGCAAGCGAAGACCACGCAAAAGCAAAAGATTCCTTCCACATGCAGTCTACCTACCACCGTGCAGGATACCAACCCTCCTAGGTTTCACAGGATCCTCGAGGGATCCCTACCTATTCCCCGGGCCAAGAAACCACGGACCAAGTTAGCCCTGGGTGATCCACCGACGCATTTGAAGGCCCACGAGACAGGGGTATCCCCGCCCTTTTTGTGGCCTTTCCCCGGGAGAGCCTTCCATGTGTGCATAGGTCAGGGAGGCCATGCTCGTTCAGCCTCGTGAACGAGAGGCGATGGTGATAAGATCCAAGAACGACACTCCACCCTCCTTCATCCAATGCTTTGCCCTCCTCTGTCCAGCCATCCAACCTGTAACTGGAAGCAACACACTCTTGCCCAGCACCTCCATGCTTCGCCTCTCCAGCGGGGCTGACGACGGCCGGGGTAGTCATCCTTCCCCTTACCAAGTATTGACTCCGCCTCGAACCTTCACTCACCTCAAGCGAAGATGACGGCCAAGAGGTCACCCTCCTCTTTCACCAAGGTTATTCCCTCCTCCTCTTCCACTAGCCATTTTTCTTCTTCACGGTGATGCCTTCCCCGCTACACGCACTAACAAGCGCATGTACATATCGAAGAACCTCTCCCATCTGAAGTTTGTATCAAAAGTGAGCAGTTGTATTGAAGAGCATCGAAGGTTTTGGAGTGCATCTAACTATCCTTACCTCCCAAGTGAGCAAAACTACCTTTACGCCCTTGTGATGCTAATCTATATGCGCAAGTTCTAATATATTCTGAAGAGGGCAATTTTTTTTGCGGGTGGGTTCATTCAAGGAGGTAAGATTGATGTGTCTGTGCTGGATATATTCTAAAGAGGGCAAATCTATGTCATGCACTGTCATTGCCTTTTGAATAGAAATAATTTTGGCACTTACTCCCTCCATCCCAAAATAAGTGACTCAACTTTGTAGTAACTTTAGTAAATGAGTGGCTCAACTTTGTAGTAACTTTAGTATAAAGTTACTATAAAGCCGAGTTACTTATTTTGGGATGCAGGGAGTACTATTTTTGGATCAGACTAGTCTCGGTGATAGCAGCTGAAAGATGCACTTCGATGTGCTAGGCTTATGATTCGCCATTTTGGATTAATGACTATGCTCATAGTTTAATATCATTTTGATGTGGTTGATCTACTTTGTGTCTGTTTGAGAAATTTTTTGTACTTTAACATATGTTTCTAAGCCTTATAACAAAATTCTTGTGTCTAAACAATTCATCTTATATTTGTTTGTTATAAAGTACATCAATCTTTTTCATATAGTTTCTTATCCTCTAATAGCTAGGGACTATATACCTGATCTTGCCTGAATCTCAACCAACACATCTATGAGAACTATAGCCTGCATCTGAAATTATGACGTCGCATGAATCTAAACTTCAGTACTTGTTGAATGACTAAAATACCAATAGTGTGTTTGGTTTGCCTGATTGGCTAGTGATCATTGATATCTCATAGGTCTTGATTTTTGGGTCTTCAATATATAGTTATTATGTCTCACTAGTGAAAGACCAAATCCCAGTGCAAGTTATGGTATTGTGTTTGTTCTGTTACTATTATGGTCTTGCCCTTGTGTTGAGCTAGGCAAGGAATCAACGTGTAACTTCCGTGTGTCAAACTTGGCCAATTTTTGTGTCATAAACCGATAAGTATTTTATCGTGTGTCAAATTCAGGTGCTCTGACATTAGAAGTGTTTTTCTTTATCCAAAGATGATGTGTTCAATTGCTGGATGCCTTTTGATTTGTTGGTCATTGAGAAGATTTCACCCTAAACAATAAAGGTAAGTGACATTGTCATCCCTTTGACATGTGCACTGAGGAAGCTTAAATTCTGGAAAAAAATATTGCTCTTAATTATGTGTCTATTCTGTTATTGCTATGTAGAATGTTCTTAATTATGTTTATACACATTGCAATCTATGGAGAATGTTCTTTGTGATTGATTAATTCTTATGATGTTATTTTCCTCTGCCTAGTATTGCAACGGTCTTATTTTAGTCTATGGGACCCTTAAGTATGTACTTAGATGTGAGAATATCACTACCTTTGTATTTACTCCCGAGCTTCCCAGGCTCCTAGCTATTGGTTCTTTGTAGTCATAACGGATATGTTATCATAATTGATTTGGTTGTTTCATTGCATTGTACACTTCCTAGTTATTATTATTATTGCATCAATTTTGTTTTTATTGTGTAGTAGTGATGGATTCTATGAGGGATAAACTTATTGAGATTATCTTGCAAGAACAAGAAGAAGATGGTGAACTATTCTTCCTTTTGGTCCATGCTCTATATTCTTGTATTTACAAGGAAAAACAACTAGTACACACATCATCTCTATCCGGTGCTGCAAAAGTTAAGGAAATATTAGAAGGACATGAGAGTTCGCATCAGGTTGAGTTCCAGGTGGAACCTGAGATTTTTACGTCTATTTGGATTATTTTAAAAGAGAGCATTTATCGGGGGTAACGTCACTTGTTGCCACCGAAGAGCAGTCGGGATTGTTTTTGTACATGATTCCGCACAATGCTAGGATCTACAAAAGTACTTCCAATACATCATCGAAACAATTCATAGGAAGATAAACCAACGTTTTGTCTTAATTCCACCACCAGCTCAAAGATTTATAAATATTCCAAGTTTGCTCCAGCCCCACCCAAAGATCATGTCCAACACTCGCTACTCACCTTATTTTGAGGTGAACCTACACACACACACACACATCTCCACATCTATGCAATTTTCCAAAACATATCCACATGGATTTCTAAACCTAGCAATTTTTTGTTTCTTTTTCAATGTGCAGAACTACATTGGTGCTATATATGGAACCCATACCCCACTCACTGTTGCTGAACGTAAGGCTCCTACATGTATGAATAGGAAAGGAGCCATCTCACAAAATGTGATGGTTCACATTTATTTCATGTCGGTTGGAAGGATCGCATCAGATCCAGGAGTTCCTCGGTCTGCTATTAGCAAGGGGTTTCATGTGCCAACTAAAAAAAATCTCGTAGATTAAGGATATACAAACATGCCTTTTTTTCTAGACCCATATTGAAGAGTTCGGTATCACCTAAGTGAATTTAGGACAAGGCACTCACCTCTTACGGTTTATGCTCGCCATAACGAGTTGTTCAAGCATTGCCATGCAGTTCTCTGGAACCATATCGAAAGAGGCATTGGTGTTCTAAAATATGGTTCCCTATCTTGAGAGTGGGCAATTTGTATCCTATAGAGTCACAAATTAAGATTCCGGCATATTGTGTTGTATTCCATAACATCATTAGATCTCATAGTGATGATGGGGCATGGTTGGATCACCAACCACCATTAATTCAACCAAAAACATATGTCGATGTTCCAGAGGGACATGATGTCAACCAACATCATCGTGATGAGTCAAATGATGGAAACATTCTCAGAGATCATATTGCAATGCAAATGTGGGTTGATTATACCAACTAGTCGGACATGAATTTTTATTCTAATTTTATTTTATTTTCATCTTTTTTGTAAAGTAGTGGTAGCTAGAGAGAAATTGAACTACTACCATTTGTTGGTTCAGTAACGTAGATATGGAAGAACATAGGGCATCTTGGGACCATCCATATGAGCAAGGTCTTATAGATATATTGCATGACCACCACAATCCCAGCTATAGAGGTCAAAATGGGGTGGATGGTTGAAGGCTGGATTAGCATTGCAAATAAATTCAATTAGGAGTTTCTGATAACCCACAAGTGTAGGGGATAATTGTAGCCTCTTTCGATAAGTAAGAGTGTTGAACCCAACGAGGGGCTAAAGGTAGAGCAAATATTCTCTCAAGTCCTATCTACCACTGATACGACTCTATGCACACTTAGTGTTCGCTTTACCTAGAACAAGTATGAAACTATAAGTACTTTGTAGGTGTTGTTGGATAGGTTTGCAAGAATATAAAGAGCACATAAATATAAACTAGGGGCTGTTTAGATAAAGAAGCAATAAAGTAAATATAGCGAGTGTGGAAAAGTGGTGGTAGGAGTTGTGAAATTGCCCCTAAGCAATTGACTACGTTACTAGACCGGTAATCACTATTGCAATTCTATTTGAGGGAGAGGCATAAGCTAACATACTTTCTCTTCTTGGATCATATGCACTTATGATTGGAACTTTAGCAAGCATCCGCAACTACTAAAGATCATTATGGTAAAACCCAACCATAGCATTAAAGTATCAAGTCCCCTTTATACCATACGCAAACAACCTACTTACTCGGGTCTGTGCTTCTGTCACTCACGCCACCCACCATAAGGAAATCATGAACATATTGCAAACCCTACAGCGGGAATCCCTCACGCTTGCGCGAGACGGAGGGCACAATAGGACAACACCAATAATAAAACATGCAATTCAAACCAATCATAGCAATTCATCAATCACCGGTAGGACAACGAAAATCTACTCAGACATCATAGGATGGCAACACATCATTGGATAATAATATGAAGCATAAAGCACCATGTTCAAGTAGAAGGTACATCGGGTTGCGGGAGAGTCGGCTGCTGAATATAGATGGGGGAAGGTGATGGAGATGTTGGTGAAGATCGCGGTGATGATGATGGCCCCCGGTGGCTTTCCAACGCCATCGGAAGCAAGGGGGAGAGAGCCCCCCTTCTTCTTTTTCTTCCTTCACCTTCTCCCTAGATGGGAGAAGGGTTTACCCTCTGGTCCTTGGCTCCCATGGTATGGGAGGGGCGAGAGCCCCTCCAAGATTGGATCTGTCTCTCTATTTCTCTCTGTTTCTGCGTTCTCACATTCTGCCCTGGCATCGTTTCTTTTATATCCGGAGATCCGTAACTCCGATTGGATTGAAACTTTCGCCCAGATATTTTTCCAAAAATTAGCTTTCTTGAGGCCAAAGAAGGGCGTCAACCGCCTTACAAGGGGCCCACGAGGGTCAGGAGCGTGCCTAGTATAAGTGGGCGTGTGTGCCACCCTCGAGTAGCTATATTTTTATTCACCACATGATATGTGTTTTGCTTGGAGCGTCTTGTATTATTTGCGTCTTTGCTTGTTAGTTTACCACAATCATCCTTGCTGTACACACCTTTTGAGAGAGCCATACATGAATTGGAATTTGTTAGAATACTCTATGTGCTTCACTTATATCTTTTGAGCTTGATAGTTTTGCTCATAGTGCTTCACTTATATCTTTTGAGCGTGATAATTTTTGCTCTAGTACTTCACTTAGATCTTTTAGAGCACGGTGGTGGTTTGTTTTAAAGAAACTATTGATCTCTCATGCTTCACTTAGATTATTTTGAGAGTCGTTAATAGCATGGTAATTCGCTTAATGTCAATATACTTGGTGTTCAAGATATGTGAAACTTTCTTTTGAGTGCGTTGAATACTAAGATAAGTTTGATGCTTGATAATTGTTTTGAGATATGAAGATGGTGATATTAGAGTGATGCTAGTTAAGTAATTGTGAATTCAAAGAATACTTGTGTTGAAGTTTGTGATTCCTGTAGCATGCACGTATGGTGAACCGTTATGTGATGAACTCGGAGCATGATTTATTTATTGATTGTCTTCCTTATGAGTGGCGGTCGGGGACGAGCGATGGTCTTTTCCTACCAATCTATCCCCCTAGGAGCATGTGCGTAATACTTTGCTTTGATAACTTCTAGATTTTTGCAATAAGTATATGAGTTCTTTATGACTAATGTTGAGTCCATGGATTATACGCACTTTTTCCCATCCTTCCACCATTGCTAGCCTCTCTAATACCGCACACTTTTCACCGGTATCATACACCCACCATATACCTTCCTCAAAACAGCCACCATACCTACCTATAATGGCATTTCCATAGCCATTCCGAGATATATTGCCATGCAACTTTCCACCGTTCCGTTTATTATGACACTCTCCATCATTGTCATATTGCTAGCATGATCATGTAGTTGACATCGTATTTGTGGCAAAGCCACCGTTCATAATTCTTTCATACATGTCACTCATGATTCATTGCATATCCCGGTATACCGCCGGAGGCATTCATATAGAGTCATACTTTGTTCTAAGTATCGAGTTGTAATTGTTGAGTTGTAAGAAAAATAAAAGTGTGATGATCATCAGTATTAGAGCATTGTTCCAAGTGAGGAAAGGATGATGGAGACTATGATTCCCCCACAAGTTGGGATGAGACTCCGGACGGAAAAAAAAGAGTCCAAAAAAAGAGAGAAAGGCCCAAATAAAGAAAATGAGAGAAAAAGAGAGAAGGGACAATGCTACTATCCTTTTACCACACTTGTGCTTCAAAGTAGCACCAAGATCTTCATGATAGAGAGTCTCTCATTTTGTCACTTTCATATACTAGTGGGAATTTTTCATTAGAGAACTTGGCTTGTATATTCCAATGATGGGCTTCCTCAAAATGCCCTAGGTCTTCGTGAGCAAGCGAGTTGGATGCACACCCACTTAGTTTCTTTTGTAGAGCTTTCATATACTTATAGCTCTAGTGCATCCGTTGCATGGCAATCCCTACTCACTCACATTGATATCTATTGATGGGCATCTCCATAGCCCGTTGATACGCCTAGTTGATGTGAGACTATCTTCCCTCTTTTTGTCTTCTCCACAACCACCATTCTATTCCACATAGTGCTATATCCATGGCTCACACTCATGTATTGCGTAAAGATTGAAAAAGTTTTGAGAATGTCATAAGTATGAAACAATTGCTTTGCTTGTCATCGGGGTTGTGCATAATTTAAATATTTTATGTGGGGAAGATGGAGCATAGCCAGACTATATGATTTTGTAGGGATAACTTTCTTTGGCCATGTTATTTTGAGAAGACATGATTGCTTTGATTAGTATGCTTGAAGTGTTATTATTTTTATGTCAATATGAACTTTTGTCTTGAATCTTTCGGATCTGAATATTCATATCACAATTAAGAAGATTTACATTGAAATTATGCCAAAGTATCACTCCGCATCAATTTTGTTTATCATTTACCTACTCGAGGATGAGCAGGAATTAAGCTTGGGGATGCCTGATACGTCTCCAACGTATCTATAATTTTTGATTGCTCCATGCTACTTTATCTACTGTTTTGGACTATATAGGGCTTTATTTTCCACTTTTATATTATTTTGGGACTAACCTATTAACCGAAGGCCCAGCCCAGAATTGTTGTTTTTTGCCTATTTCAGTGTTTCGAAGAAACGAAATATCAAACGGAGTCCAAACGGAATGAAACCTTCGGGAACGTGATTTTCTCACCGAACGTGATCCAGGAGGCTTGGACCCTACTCCAAGACGTAACAGAGGCGGTCACGAGGGTGGGGAGCGCCCCCCCTAGGGCGCGCCCCCTGCCTCGTGGCCCCCCTGTTGCTCCACCGACGTACTCCTTCCTCCTATATATACCTACGTATCCCCAAACGATCAGAACATGAGCCAAAAACCTAATTCCACCGCCGCAACCTTCCGTATCCACGAGATCCCATCTTGGGGCCTATTCCGGAGCTCCGCCGGAGGGGGCATCCACCATGGAGGGCTTCTACATCAACACCATAGCCCCTCCGATGAAGTGTGAGTAGTTTACTTCAGACCTTCGGGTCCACAGCTAGTAGCTAGATGGCTTCTTCTCTCTTTTTGGATCTCAATACAATGTTCTCCCCCTCTCTCATGGAGATCTATTCGATGTAATCTTCTTCTTTTTGCGGTGTATTTGTTGAGATCGATGAATTGTGGGTTTTTGATCCAACTTATCTATGAATAATATTTGAATCTTCTCTGAGTTCTTTTATGTGTGATTAAGTTATCTTTGCAAGTCTCTTCGAATTATCCTTTTTGGTTTGGCCAACTATATTGGTAGTTCTTGCAATGGGAGAAGTGCTTAGCTTTGGGTTCAATCTTGCGGTGTCGTTTCCCAGTGACAGAAGGGGCAGCAAGGCACGTATTGTATTATTGCCATTGAGGATAACAAGATGTTTTTTTATCATATTGCATGAATTTATCCCTCTACATCATGTCATCTTGCTTAAGGCGTTACTCTGTTTTTAACTTAATACTCTAGATGCATGCTGGATAGCGGTCGATGAGTGGAGTAATACTAGTAGATGCAGAATCGTTTCGATCTACTTGTCTTGGACGTGATGCCTATATACATGATCATACCTAGATATACTCATAACTATGCTCAATTATGTCAATTGCTCAACAGTAATTTGTTCACCCACCGTAGAATATCTATGCTCTTGAGAGAAGCCACTAGCGAAACCTATGGCCCTTGGGTCTATTCTCATCATATTAATCTCTATCGCTTTATTACTTGTTTTGCCTTTTACTTTTCACTTTGCATCTATCTATAAAAAATACCAAAAATATTATTTATCATCTCTATCAGATCTCACTCTCGTAAGTGACCATGAAGGGATTGACAACCCCTAATCGCGTTGGTTGCGAGTAGCTATCGTTGTGTGTAGGTATGAGGGACTTGTGCGTGGTCTCCTACTGGATTGATACCTTGGTTCTCAAAAACCGAGGGAAATACTTACGCTACTTTGCTGCATCATCCTCTCCTCTCCGGGGAAATCCAATGCAGTGCTCAAGAGGTAGCAAGAAGAATTTTAATAAGAGGGTGATGACTCAACATAAAAGTAAATAGATAGGCCCTTCGCAAAGGGAAGCAGGGATTTGTAGAGGTGCCAGAGCTTGATTTTAACATAGAGATGAATAACATTTTGAGCGGTATACTTTCACTGTCAACATAACAACTATGAGATCTCGATATCCTCCATGCACTAGTGCAGAACCGGGCTTTAGCGCCGGTTCATAACGGCCTTTAGTACCGTTTTGGCAAACCGGCACTAAAGAGTGGGGACTAAAGGTCCCCCCCCCCTTAGTACCGGTTCATCACGAACCGGCGCTAAAGTGCCACCACGTGGCACGAGCCAGGCCCGGGTGCGTGTAGGGCTTTAGTACCGGTTGGTAATACCAATCGGTACTAAATGTTTGGGTGTGTTTTTTTCTTTAATTTTGTGTTTTCAATTTAATTTAGTGATTGTTTTACATTATAATGAGTTATTAAATCATTAGGTGAAAGTACCGCAGATTAGTTTCGACTGGATATGCATGTGGATCCTAGCTATAGCTAAGTGATCAAGTATATGCCATATCCATATTATACTTGGTCACCTAATTAGGTGATCAAGTATAATATGGATATGGCATATACTTGATCACTTAATTAGCTAGGATCCATCCAGCTGAAACTAATCTGCGGTTTCTTTCATTAAATGATATAATAACTCATCATCATCATCATCATCATATTAATATAAAAACTCTTGCATCATATCATCAACATCAGTATACTAGCTAGCTAAAAATCATCATAGTCGTCATTATCACTATTTAATCATCATAGTAATTACCGCTATCTAATCACCACCAACACTAGCTTAAAGAAGAAACATTCACTTGTACCAGAAGCAAAAATATCATCGAGTTCAACATGATGGTCATGATATTATAAGCGTTCACAACACCACGAAAGCAAATCACTCTTTGAGATTAAGTTCAGGACGAAGAACACGAACATGAGAGGACAAGTACGTACTAAGAGCATGAACTAGCTAAATCACTCCTGCTGCTCTCTCTCAGGTAAAATAACATAGAACATGTATAGCTCTCCTGATTCATCATACTGGAGCATCAAGATGAACATATCTCCTAATCGTGGGTTGTGCTTTTCATTGCTGCCCCCTAGTACTTCTCTGCGATTGTTAACAATTTTCCTCCAATCTTTCACTATTAAGCATTCATCACTTCTAGAAATTCTGAATCCACTCATGTGCAATGCAGGATATCTTGGCCGTAAGCTAACAATTGACATCTGACCTTTAGTCTCGATCCACTGAGGCACAACTGTCATCGGGAGTCCCTGTTGAAGAACATCGTATAATAATTAATATACTTAGCAATGGAAGTTTAGCAAAAAAATTATGTATGCAAAAGATGGCATGAAGACAAATAGTAAAAATATTACCATCATTCCTAAATAGATGTGACCGTAGTTCAATACGATCACTATTGGTCGCACGTTTTGAGTACTAAACATTTCTAAGTGCAGGAAGAAAATTTGTCTTGACGGTATGAAGATCCTCAAGCCATGAAACATAATGACTTATCTCCTCGCAGTTAAGTTCAGCTCTGGGACAATAGTAGGTCCTGTCTACCAAGCGCCGGACATGTTTGCTTGAATGGAAATAAGCTGTCAATAGAAATTAGTTGTCAACTATTTTTGAATAAACAATATCAAAGACATCAATATGGTTGAAAAGAACTCACATAATGGTAGAACTGGAGGCGTCTGCACATCGACCCAGATGTCTCTATTACCTTCAATATCATCTTCAGGACGAATATCAAAGGTGATAACCATACCAGGCTCAAATGCATAAGCCTTGCATAGTGCTTGCCAAGTTTTGCATTTAAAATAGGTGTATGTGTCTGCATTGTATACTTTGATGTTGAAAGTATAACCATGCTCAGTTTTCAGGTAAACTCTCTTTACCTCCATAGTTTCCATAGCGTTGAAACCTATCTTATCCAAGACAAAAATTCTTGCATGGTAGGGGATGCGCTAGTAGAATAGTGAAAATTAAAAATTATAAGTTGAAGCAAATGAAGCATATATAAGTCATGCTTAATTACGAAAAAAGACTTGTTGTTGTGACTTACTGTATTGAATTCGAAGGTCTCATCCAGCTAGATGCTGAATCGCTTATCATCAACAAGGAAATTTCTACCGCACAGGCCGCGCTGGTCTTCACAGTATTCGCACAAAATGAAATCTTTTTCGTCGTCACACGATATTTCCTATGTTCATATAGGTGAATCATTAAACACTTACTAATTCTATTAATTCAACTAGTTTTATTAATTCAACTAGTTCAACTAAGCATTTAATAAAAATAAACTAGTTATATTAATTCAACTAGTTCAAATAATATTGTATACCTAAATTTTCTTATTAAAAATAAACTAGTTCTATTAATTCAACTAGTTCAACTAAGCATTTACTAATAAAAATAAAATAGTTATATTAATTCAACTAGTTCAAATAATCTCATATACCTAAATTTTCTTACTAAAAATAAACTAGTTTTATTAATTCAACTAGTTCAACTAAGCATTTACTAAAAATAAACTAGTTATATTAATTCAACTAGTTCAAATAATCTCATATACCTATTTTTTTTACTAAAAATAAACTAGTTCTATTAATTCAACTAGTTCAACTAAGCATTTACTAAAAATAAACTAGTTCTATATTCATCTAGCTAACAATTAACATTAATATTTAACAACTTTTCTATCTAATTCATCTAACATTAACATTCTAACATTCTTATCTACGAAATTCATCTAACATTAATCTAAACAATAGAAAACAGAAAATAAGTAAAAATGTGTGTGTGTGTATGTGTGTGTACATGTGTGTGTAGTGTGTGTGGGGGGGGGGTACGAGCGGGCCGGGGTGCGGCGGCGTACGGGTGGTGACGGGGACAGCGCGACGACGGAGGTGGGCCGGGGGCGATCGATGGCGCGATCGAGACGGCGACGGGCGGCGGCGTGAGACGGCGACGACGGGCGGCGGGGGCGACGGCGCACGGTGGGGGCGGCGAGGGCGGCGGGGCCGATGGCGCATGGCGGGGGCGACGTCGCGGCGATGTCGCGCGAGAAGTGGAGAAGTGGTCGACGATGGAACTGATTTTTCATAAGTGGCATATATATAGGAGGGGCCTTTAGTACCGGTTGAAGCCACCAACCGGTACTAAAGGCCAATTTTGGCCAGGCCAACCGGCGGGAAACGAGGGCCTTTAGTACCGGTTGGTGGCTCCAACCGGTACTAAAGGTCAACCCATTAGTACCGGTTGGTGCCACCAACCGCTACTAATGGTCGTGTGCTGCCACCCGCCGTGCACTATGTTTAGTCCCACCTCGCCGAGCGAAGGGCAGCCGCACTGGTTTATAAACCCAGCCGCGGCTGCCCTTTCGAACTCCTCTATATAGCAGGCTTCTGGGTCTAACTAGGGCGCTGTCCTGTGAGCCTGCCAGCCCTTCTGGGTCTAAATTTGCGCACCATAGTTCTGGCAGGCCTACCGGGCAGCGCCCCAACAATTTTTTATATAGTTGTTTTCTTTTCTGCATTATTTATTTTTGAGTAATTTTTTATATAGTTTTTCTTTTCTGCTTTATTTTTTTCTTCTATTTATTTCCGAGTAGTTTTTTGCTGTATTTAGTTTCTTTGTGAATATTTTTGCTTTATATAGTTTTTTCTTTTCTGCATTAATTATTTTCTTCTATTTATTTTTGAGTAATTTTTTATATAGTTTTTCTTTTCTGCTTTATTTTTTCTTCTATTTATTTCTGATGTCAGAACCTATTGAAAATTGATGACGTCGCTTCGAATGCTCCATAATGCCGGCTCAAAAAAAGTCTGGAGTTCAAATAAGTTTAAAAAAAATGAAGTGCCCGTGTAACAGATGAGTTCTCGTCCGAAACACTGATACTCCGAAAGAGATTGTTCAGTTTGTACACGAAGTGCGTCCAGTTTTTGCCGTGACCCTCTCTACTCTTTCGCACATGCTATGCGGGTGAAATGATGATACCATGCCAAGTTTCAACATTTTCAGAGTTCGTTTTGTTATGATTTACTGTTTCACGGTCATTTAGCTCTCTAAACAAATTGGTAAATGACTGAAAAATAGCAAATGATGTCAGGACGTGTTGGAAATTGATGACGTCGCTTCGAATGCTGCATAATGCCGGCTCAAAAAAAGTCTGGAGTTCAAATAAGTTAAAAAAATGAAGTGCCCGTGTAAAAGATGAGTTCTCGTCTGAAACCCTGATACTCCGAAAGAGATTGTCCAGTTTGTACACGAAGTGCGTCCAGTTTTGAAGTGAGCGGCGGCCGGCGGGGGAGGACCGGCGCGGGGGAGACCGAGTGAGTGGAGAGAGTGAGGGCGTAAACATGTAAAAATATACATAAAAAATACATTGATTATCAATGATCTTTTTGTGTACAATCGGAATTGTCAATATGAGTCCTCAACGGTTTAGAAACCGGTGAAGACTCATATTGAGTCCACAAATTATACACACAGAGTTCAATGAAGATCAAATGCTTGTAATAGTTTGAGAAGTAACATATTTAAGGTGGTAAAAATCTTGCTAGGGGAGCGAGGTGGGACTAAAAATAGTCTGCCACAACCTCTTTACTACCGGTTCGTGCCACAAACGGGTACTAAAGGTGCTGGCTGGGCCCTAGCATATTTTGTACCGGTTCGTGGCCCGAACCGGTACTAAAGATTCGCAATGAACCGGTACTAAAGATCTCCTCCCGCCTACCATTTGAACCGGCACTAATGGACACATTAGTGCAGACTCAAATGCAAACCGGGACTAATGTATTTCAGATTTGACCCTTTTTCTACTAGTGATGCTACACACATTATAGGCAATTCCCAAACAGAATGGTAAAGTTTATACTCCCCTGCCACCAACAAGCATCAATCCATGGCTTGCCCGAAACAACGGGTGCCTCCAACTAGCAACAATCCTGGGGGAGTTTTGTTTAATTATTTTGATTTGATTTGATCTTTTTTATCATGGGACTGGGCATCCCGGTTACCAGCCATTTTCTCGTGAATGAGGAGCGGAGTCCACTCCCCTTGAGAATAACCCACCTAGCATGGAAGATACAGACAGCCCTAGTTGATACATGAGCTGCTCAAGCATACAAAACAGAATTTCATTTGAAGGTTTGGAGTTTGGCACATACAAATTTACTTGGAATGGCAGGTAAATACCGCATATAGGAAGGTATGGTGGACTCATATGGAATAACTTTGGGGTTTATGGAGTTTGGATGCACAAGCAGTATTCCCGCTTAGTACATATGAAGGCTAGCAAAATACTGGGAAGCGACCAACTAAGAGAGCGACAAGACTCATGAACATGCATTGAAATTAATCAACACTGAGTGTAAGCATGAGTAGGATACAATCCACCATGAACGTAAATATCGTGAAGGCTATGTTGATTTTGTTTCAACTACATGCGTGAACATGTGCCAAGTCGAGTCACTCGAATCATTCAAAGGAGGATACCACCCTATCATACCACATTACAACCATTTTAATAGCATGTTGGCATACAAGGTAAACCATTATAAGCTCCTAGCTAATCAAGCATGGCATAAGCAACTATAATCTCTAATTGTCATTGCAAACATGTTTATTCATAATAGGCTGAATTAGGAACGATGAACTAATCATATTTACAAAAACAAGAGAGGTCGAGTTCATACCAGCTTCTCTCATCTCAATCAGTCCATCATATATCGTCATTATTGCCTTTCACTTGCACGACCGAATGGTGTGTATAATAATAGTGCACATGCATTGGACTAAGCTGGAATCTGCAAGCATTCAATTCAAGGGAGAAGACAAAGTAATATGGTCTCTTGGTTAAATCAACAATCATGCATATTAGAGCCACTAAACATTTTCATTATGGTCTTCTCCTCTCGATCCCCAAAGGAAAGAAAAGAAAATAAACCTATTTACACGGGAAAGCTCCCAACAAGCAAAATAAGAATGAGAAATCTTTTTGGGTTTTCTTTTAATTACTACTACAAGCATGGAAATTAAACTAACTAATTTTTCTGGTTTTTCTTAAGGTTTATCAAACACACAAGAGGAAAACTAGAAAAAGAAATTAAACTAGCGTGGATAATACAATGAAAAAGTATGAGCACCGACAACTAAAATGAGTGTGTGAACATGAATGTAATGTCGATGAGAAATATGTACTCCCCAAGCTTAGGCTTTTGGCCTAAGTTGGTCTATGGCCAAGGACAGCGGCTACTCTCCCCGGTGTACTGAGGAATGTCATCATACTGCCACTAGCTGGCGATCTGCTCCGGATCCCACTGATAAAATGATGGACGATAAGGGTCCAGTGGTGGTTCCAGCTCAGGCTCTGGAGCTGATGTATGGCATCGGTGCGCGTACACGGCCGATGACAAGACAAGGTAATGGCCTGCAGTTAAGTCAAACAAAGAAGGCGCAGGCAAGATAATAATCTCATTGTGTGTCTTATTAAATCTCAGGTTATACAGAAGCATATTATCATCATTTTTAACAATAAACTCATGTGTTATCATGCTCTTATAATCTAGAAAAGTACGGGGCAGCAGTGTCTCCTCTTTCTCATAATGCCTAATAGGCATCTCGAAGTGTTTAGCAAGGCGTGCATCATAGATACCTCCAAAGATGGGGCCCTTTGTACGGTTCAGGCTTAATCGTTTAGCAATAACGGCACCCATACTAAAAGAGTTATTGCAAAATAAGACATGGAACAAAATAATAATATCAGGAACACTAAGGTTTCCACAGTTTCCGCGCCCAATTAAGCATCGACTAGCAAATATGGCGAAGTAGCGTAAAACAGGAAAATGTATGCTAGTAATTCTCGCATCGAAACCTTCCTCGATTCCCCTACAGTAATAGTATCAATAAAACCATCCACATCTTTACGATGTGGTTCCTCTAAGCCACCCTCAAAGGGTATTCTGCAAACCGCGCAAAAATTACGTAATGACATCTCCCTAGCCTCATCATATAAATGAAAAGCTACTGAAGGAGGTGAATTCTTAGGATAATAGTAGAAGTTTTGCACGAAAGTATTGGTGAGTAAGAGATACTGTTCGATCCGGTCGTGGAGGATGTTGGTGAGGCCCGCATTATCAACCAAAGAATAAAAGTCTTCATAAATCCCGGTTGCTCTCAAGAAATTATCACAATGCCATTCACACGAACGTACTTTCGCCACACGAGGAAGATTATACTTGGCCTTTTCTTCCTCCTTAGCTTGTTTATCACAATGCCATTCACACGGCCGTACTTCCGCCACACAAGAAATTTTATTTTTGGGGTATTTTTTTATTGCATGGATAATTCAAAAAACAGACAGAAAATACTATTTTTGCTTTATTTAATTCTAAATAACAAAAAGTAAAAAAAAGGGTACAGAAGCTTGTGCCTTCTAACTTCATCCATCTCATGCTCATCAAAAGGAATCCACTAACAAGGTTGATCAAGTCTTGTTAACAAACTCATTCCGAATAACATGGAACCGGAGAAATTTCGAACAACACTAGGTTACCTCAACGGGGATATGGACATCCCCAATAATAAGAATATCATATTTCTTCTTGACAGTAGGAAGAGGAAATTCAAAACCTCCAATAATCATAGTTGAAACTCTTCCAATAGAATTGATGCTATGAACTTGAGGTTGTTTCCTCGGAAAGTGTACCGTATGCTCATTACCATTAACATGAAAAGTGACATGCCTTTGTTGCAATCAATAACAGCCCCTATAGTATTCAAAAAGGGTCTACCAAGGATAATCGACATACTATCGTCCTCGGGAATATAAAAAATAAAGAAGTCCGTTAGGATAGTGACATTTGCAACCACAACAGGCACATCCTCACAAATACCGACAGGTATAGCAGTTGATTTGTCAGCCATTTGCAAAGATATTTCAGTAGGTGTCAACTTATTCAATTCAAGTCTATGATATAAAGAGAGAGTCATAACACTAACACCGGCTCCAAGATCACATAAAGCAGTTTTAACATAATTTCTTTTAATGGAGCATGGTATAGTTGGTACTCCTGGATCTCCAAGTTTCTTTGGTATTCCACCCTTAAAAGTATAATTAGCAAGCATGGTGGAAATTTCAGCTTCCGGTATTTTTATTTTATTTGGAATAATATCTTTCATGTATTTAGCATAAGGGTTTACTTTAAGCATATCAGTTAAGCGCATACGTTAGAAGATAGGTCTAATCATTTCAGCAAAGCGCTCAAAATCCTCATCATCCTTTTTCTTGGATGGCTTAGGAGGAAAAGGCATGGGTTCCTGAACCGATGGTTCTCTTTCTTTACCGTGCTTCCTAGCAACAAAGTCTATCTTATCATAACGTTGATTCTTTGATTGTGGGTTATCAAGATCAACATCAGGTTCAATCTATACATCATTATTATTGCTAGGTTGAGCATCAACATGAACATTATCATTAACATTATCACTAGGTTCATGTTCATCACCAGATTGTGTTTCAGCATCAGAAATAGAAATATCATTAGGGTTCTCAGGTGTGTCTACAATAGGTTCACTAGAAGCATGCAAAGTCCTATCATTTTTCTTTTTCTTCCTTTTAGAAGGACTAGGTGCATCTAAATTATTTCTCTGAGAATCTTGCTCAATTCTCTTAGGGTGGCCTTCAGGATACAAAGGTTCCTGAGTCATTTTACCAGTTCTAGTAGCCACTCTAATAGCAAAATCATGTTTATTATTTAATTCATCGAGCAAATCACTTTGAGCTTTAAGTACTTGTTCCGCTTGAGTGGTAACCATATAAGCATATTTGCTAATGAGTTTAAGTTCACCTTTAACTCTAGCCATATAATCACTCAAGCGTCCAATCATGTAAGCATTACTCTTTAATTCTCTACCAACATAAGCATTGAAATTTTCTTGTCTAGCCATAAAGTCATCAAATTCATCTAAACATTGGCTAGGAAACTTAGTACACGGGATTTCAACTTTATCATATCTATAGAGAGAATTTACCTTTACTACCTGTGTCGGCTTATCAAGACCATGTGTTTCTTCAATAGGTGGTATATTAAGACCATGTATTTCTTCAACAAGAGGTAAATTCTTAACATCTTCAGCTTTAATACCTTTTTCTTTCATAGATTTATTTTCCACTTGCATATCTTCAGGATTGGGAAATAGAACACCCCTCTTCTTTGGAGTTGGTTTAGGAGTTGGCTGTCACATCCCTGGTCCTGTTATGCACTAGGCTAGACCTCATGTGAGCATCATGTTTTAATTCAAATGAAATTTGAATTGAGGGATTTTTAAAGCCTCAGAAACCTTCTAAAAATGATCAACATTAAAATCTTCTCAAAGTCCAAGAAAATGTTCCTCTTAGTCTCTGAAAATATTGCAAAGAGGTAAAACTCAAAACAATATTTTTGGTATCTCAGAGTTAATTATTTTGGGCCTTTGAATTAAATAAATAACTATTTGCATTGGATATATATTTGATATATAAATAATATATGTCCAATAATGCTGGAACATTTTATGTGGTTTTGTATATTTTAGTTCTAGCCACATAACTATTTTCAGGATTTTATAAAATGGTTTAGTATTTTACTAAACTAAAACAACACAGAACAAAATAATAAAAAAAACAAAAATAGGAAAAGCAGAGAGGAGAGAAACCTTACCTGGCGCTCACCTGGTAGCCCAGCCGGCCCAGCTCCTGTGCGGCCCAGCCCACCAGGCGTTCCCCCCTGTCGTCTTCCTCCCCTCGCCCCAAAGCTGCTGCTGTCGCCGTGAGAAAGCGCCGCGCACGCAGGCTCCACCTCCTGCTTCGCGCTGGAGGCTCAACCTCCTCCCTGTCCCCGCGCCTGGAGATGCCTCGACCCCCTCTGTTCTTCCCCCCCTCTTTCCTAGCTCTCCCCCTCGCTTGCCGCAGCCATGGCCGAACGCCACCATCGCCACCGACGCCGTTCGCCGCGGCCACAGCCACCGCCTAGCCTTCCCATCTGTCCAGGAGCTCCACCTCCGTCGTCTACGCCTCCTCAAGGGCACACGCGCCACCGGACGCCCCCGAACGCCCACACCGCCGCCTTCTTCAACCTTCGACCCCGTCGATCGCCGTCGTCGATTCGCCCCCGACAAGACATCTTCGAGCCCACTAACCCTCCCAACGGACTCGCGGTGAGCCCCTGAGTCGTTTCCCCCTTCTTCCCTGGTCGCTTTTGACCTCTAGGCCATAGCCCCGTCGTGGCCGAGAGCTCCATGCCGCCGCCGCGTAGCTCGTCGTCGTTTGAGCCAGCATCTGTCACGGCCGAGCACATATTTGTGCTCCTCGCGTCGTCAGGAGTCTGCTGAGACCCTCCACTAGTTTCCCCGTGCACCGGAGCTCCATTCTCGTTGAGGTCCGGAACTCCGGCGCCGCCGCGAGCTCGTTTCCAGCGAGCTCCGGCCACCACAGGCGCTGCCGCTCGCCCAGTTGGATGCGGCGCATCTTCAGCTACCCGTAGGAGCAAACCACGCGTCGAATGGTGCTCCGTAGCGAGCACACGTTGCATCTCCGTCGTCGGCCATGGTCGTCGCCGGCGAAACTCCGGCGGGAGCTGACGTGGCGTTGCCATTAGCGGCTAATCCCCCCAATTAGCACACTAACAGACACTGACAGCGGGCCCCGTAGCGGGTCAAAGCCCGAGTCAACGCGGGATTAGTTCCTGTGTCACTGACGTGTGGACCCCGCACGTCAGGTTTGACCTGGACCTGGCCGTTGACTCGCTGACGTCATGCTGGCGTCAGGCTGACGCAGTTAAATCTTTTCTGGAATTATTTTAATTCTAAATATTCAGGAAATTCCAGAAAATGTTCAAAACTTCAAAAATTCATAGTAATTCAACCGTAACTCCAAATTAAATAATTTATATATGAAAAATTATCAGAAAAATTCAAGGAATCCATCTGTACCATTTTCATGCATGTTAGAACAACTTATAGATGCTGTTTGGCACAAATCATATAAAGGGCATTTAAATAATCACATATGGAGTTTGAATTTGAATCTTGTATTCAAACCAACTTCATTTAATCTGTTGCTAGTTGCATTAGCTCAAAACACATTCATTTTGCCATGTCATGATCATGCATCATATTGTGCATTGCATTGATTGTGTTCCCTTCTGTGTTGCCGGTATTTGTCCCCTCTCGATAGACGTGATACCGATGATGTGATCGTTGACACTGATGAAGACTCAATGTTATCTTCAGAAGTGCCAGGCAAGCAAAACCCCCTTGTTCATTCCGATACAATCCTACTCTCTCGCTCCTGCTCTCTTTTAATGCATTAGGACAACAATGATTCAACTGTTACTTGCTGCGGTAGCTAAACCCCTTTATCCTTTGCATGACCTGTCATTGCCACAGTAAATAGATGAAACCCACTAGCATGAGTAGGAGTTGTTTGAGCCCTGTTGTGCCTACTCATTCATGTTTGTTTGTCATGCCTGCTACTGCTT
Organism: Triticum aestivum; assembly: GCF_018294505.1. NCBI lineage: Eukaryota > Viridiplantae > Streptophyta > Magnoliopsida > Poales > Poaceae > Triticum > Triticum aestivum. The sequence goes on from NC_057813.1 coordinate 617,665,825, forward strand.
AGAGTTGAGTCAGGTCTGATTCATCGGGGATGAATCAGAGGTGTGTGAACATGTCCTACTGTGTGTGAGCTAAGTGTGTGAACACGATTTGGTAAAGGTAGCGGTGAGAGGCCATGTAGGAGTACATGGTGGGTTGTCTCATTGCAGCCGTCCTCAGGAACTGAATTCTGTGTTTGTGATCCATGATTCAGCTACTACCATACATTGGGCCCTGAAATATGACCTCGCTTGACTTCTTATTCACCCTTGTCCTCTGTCCAGGAGTTGCAAGTAGTTTCTGGTGTTTGTAGCTTACTGGAGGCCGTGGACAGCGCTGACCGTAGGGGTGGGCTGTGATGCGGTAGGTACGTGGCACGGTGTACCGGATGCCCGTTTGGTGTCTCGGGAACCCTGTTCACATCGTTTGGGGCTGTGAGCGAAACTCCGGCCGGATCTCCTCATGGATGGAACCCGAATAGGCAATAAACCTGGACTAGAGACTTAGGTGTTTAGGTAGGTCGTGGTCTACACCCACGTCGGCTTTCGCTTGAAGTCTGCCGAGCACATGTCGTGTGCAGACGCTAAGTGGTGGAAACATGTATGAAGAAGTACACCCCTGCAGGGTTAATATCATCTATTCGAATAGCCGTGTCCGCGGTAAAGGACTTCTGGGTTGCTTATATCAGTTCATAGACAAGTGAAAGTGGATACTCTAAAATACGCAAGATAAGCGTGAGTGCTATGGATGGCGTTCTCGTAGGGAGACGGGAGCGGATCCATAGTGGTGTATTGATATGGTGAATATGTGGACTCGTGTGCGCCACCTCAAAAGAGTTGCTTGCAGTCGTAGTTTAGGATAGCCACCGAGTCAAAGCTGGCTTGCTGCAGTTAAACCCCACCATCCCCTTGTTGATAATGATGCATATGTAGTTAGTTCTGATGTAAGTCTTGCTGGGTACATTTGTACTCACGTTTGCCTATTTTATGTTTTTGCAGAGAGACTTCGGTCTCACTAGTAGTTCCACGTGGACTTCGACGTTTAGCTTGTTACCTCAGCTACGGTCTTGTGCCTCGGCAGGATTTGGTAGATAGTCAGGCTTCTCAGCCTTTTTCATTTATAGATGTCTGTACTCAGACATGATAGCTTCCGCTTGTGCTTTGATATGTATGCTCTGAATGTTGGGTCATGAGACCCCTGTTTGTAATATCTCGCTCGTCGGAGCCTATTGATTAAATACTTGAGTTATAGTCATGTTGTGATGCCATGTTGTATTTGCACATATCGAGCATATTGTGTGTATGTTATTGAAATGCTTGGTATGTGTGGGATCTGACTATCTAGTTGTTTATTCTTAGTAGCCTCTCTTACCGGGAAATGTCTCCTAGTGTTTCCACTGAGCCATGGTAGCTTGCTACTGCTCCGGAACACTTAGGCTGGCCGGCATGTGTCCTTCTTCGTTCCTGTGTCTGTCCCTTCGGGGAAATGTCAGGCGATGAATACCAGAGTCCTGTTAGCCCGCTACAGCCCGGTTCACCGGAGTCCTGCTAGTCCAGTGCTACAGCCTGGATTCACTCGCTGATGACCGACACGTTCGATGCTGGGTCATGGATGCCTGTCCCTGTAAGTTTGTGCCACTTTGGGTTTACGACTAGCCATGTCAGCCCGGGCTCCTTATCATATGGATGCTAGCGACACTATCATATACGTGTGCCAAAAGGCGCAAACGGTCCCGGGCAAAGGTAAGGCGACACCCGTGGGAATACCGTGCGTGAGGCCGCAAAGTGATATGAGGTGTTACATGCTAGATCGATGTGGCATTGAGTCAGGGTCCTGACATTGGCTCAGGAGTAGGCTCAATTGGCTCAGGAATTGGCTCAGGAAGAGTCCAATTATTTTCATTAGTCAACATATTATTCAATAACAATTCAGCTTGGTCGGCTATTCTTTCCCTGAAAACACAACCAGCACAACTATCCAAGTGGTCCTTGGAAGCATCAGTTAGTCCATTATAAAAGATATCAAGTATTTCATTTTTCTTAAGAGGATGATCAGGCAAAGCATTAAGTAACGGGAGAAGCCTCCCCCAAGCTTGTGGGAGACTCTCTTCTTCAATTTGCACAAAATTATATATTTCCCTCAAGGCATCTTGTTTCTTATGAGCAGGGAAATATTTAGCAGAGAAGTAATAAATCATATCCTGGGGACTATGCACACAACCACGATCAAGAGAATTAAACCAAGTTTTAGCATCACCCTTTAATGAGAATGGAAATATCTTAAGGATATAATAGAGCGAGATTTCTCATCATTAGTGAACAGGGTGGCTATATCATTTAACTTAGTAAGATGTGCCACAATAGTTTCAGATTCATAGCCATAAAAAGGATCAGATTCAACCAAAGTAATTATCTCAGGATAAATAAAGAATTGATAATCCTTATCTGTAACAAAGATAGGTGAAGTAGCAAAAGCGAGGTCATATTTCATTCTAGCATTTAGAGATTTCTGTTTCCACTTAGCTAGTAACTTCTTAAGATTAGATCTATCATTGCAAGCAAGAATAGCTCTAGCAGTTTCTTCATCCATAACATAACCCTCAGGAACAACAGGCAATTCATACTTAGGGGGAGAACCTTCATCATCACTATCTTCAATAATATCATCTTCAATAATTTCATTCTCTCTAACCCTAGCAAGTTGTTCATCTAGAAATTAACCTAATGGCAAAGTAGTATCAAGCACAGAAGTAGTTTCATCATAAGCATCATGCATAGTAGAAGTGGCATCATCAATAACATGCGACATATCAGAATTCATAGCAGTAGCAGGTTTAGGTGTCGCAAGCTTACTCAAAACAGAAGGAGAATCTAGTGCAGGGCTAGATGGCAGTTCCTTACCTCCCCTCATAGTCGAGGGAAAAATCTTAGTTCTTTCGTCTTTCAAGTTCCTCATAGTGATCAGCAGATATAAATCCCAAGTGACTCAAAGAATAGAGCTATGCTCCCCTGCGACGGCGCTAGAAAATAGTCTTGATAACCCACAAGTATGGGGGATCGCAATAGTTTTCGAGGGTAGAGTATTCAACCCAAATTTATTGATTCGACTCAAGGGGAGCCAAAGAATACTCTCAAGTATTAGCAGTTGAGTTGTCAATTCAACCACACCTAGATAACTTAGTATCTGCAGCAAAGTAATTAGTAGGAAAGTAGTATGATAGTAATGGTAACAGTGGCAAAAGTAAAGGTAGCAGTTTTGTAGCAATTGTAACAGTAGCAACGGTAAAGTAAATAAGCAAAGCACAATATGTGAAAAGCTCGCAGGCATTGGATCAGTGATGGATAATTATGTCGAATGCGATTCCTCATATAATAGTTATAACATAGGGTGACATAGAACTAGCTCTAGTTCATCAATGTAATGTAGGCATGTATTCCGAATATAGTCTTACATGCTTATGGAAAAGAACTTGCATGACATCTTTTGTCCTACCCTCCCGTGGCAGCGGGGTCCTAGTGGAAACTAAGGGATATTAAGGCCTCCTTTTAGTGGAGTACCGGACCAAAGCATTAACACATAGTGAATACATGAACTCCTCAAACTACAGTCATCACCAAGAAGTATCCCGATTATTGTCACTTCGGGGTTGTCGGATCATAACACATAATAGGTGACTATAGACTTGCAAGATAGGATCAAGAACTCACATATATTCATGAAAACATAATAGGTTCAGATCTGAAATCATGGCACTCGGGCCCTAGTGATAAGCATTAAGCATAGCAAAGTCATAGCAACATCAATCTTAGAACATAGTGGATAATAGGGATCAAACCCTAACAAAACTAACTTGATTACATGGTAAATCTCATCCAAGCCATCACCGTCCAACAAGCCTACGATGGAATTACTCACGCACGGTGGTGAGCATCATGAAATTGGTGATGGAGGATGGTTGATGATGACAATGGCGACGAATCCCCCTCTCCGGAGCCCCGAACGGACTCCAGATCAGCCCTCCTGAGAGAGATTAGGGCTTGGCGGCGGCTTCGTATTGTAAAACGCGATGAAACTTTCTCTCTGATTTTTTTTCTCCATGAAAGCAAATATATGGAGTTGGAGTTGAGGTCGATGGACATCCAGGGGGCCCACGTGGCAGGGGGGCGCGCCCAGGGGAGGGGGCGCGCCCCCACCCTTGTGGACAGGGTGTGGGCCCCCTGGCCTTGATTATTTCGCCAGTATTTTTTATATTTTCCAAAAATAATCTCCATGGATTTTCAAGTCATTCTGAGAACTTCTGTTTCTGCACAAAAATAACACCATGGCAGTTCTGCTGAAAACAGCGTTAGTCCGGGTTAGTTTCATTCAAATCATGCAAGTTAGAGTCCAAAACAAGGGCAAAAGTGTTTGGAAAAGTGGACATGATGGAGAGTATCACTATAACCAATGGAAGGTCTATCAATTGAAGAAAAAACAAAGGCACTATAGCTTTTCAAATTCCAAATGAATCCGGAAATATTCATTAATACCGAGGACTCAAATCTTCGGTTTTATTCGTTGACTGATAAATGATACGTCTCCAACGTATCTATAATGTTTGATTGTTCCATGCTGTTATATTATCATTCTTGGATAATCATTTTGTATCATTTTTTGGTACTAAACTATTAACATATTGCCCAGTGCCAGTTACTATTTTATGCTTGTTTTTTACATCGCAGGAAATCAATTCACGGAGTCCAAACGCGGCGAAATGTTTTGCGGATTTTTCTGGACCAAAAGACACAAGATGGGCCGAAGAAGTACCAGAGGGGTGCCTGAGGGGGGCACAACCCACCAGGGCGCACCTAGGGGCCAAGGCGCACCCATGTGGGTTATGCCCACCTCGGTGGCCTTCCGCACCGCCTCTTTGCTCTATAAATACCCCAATATTACAGAAACCCTAGGTGGGTTTACGGAAATCAATTCCGGCCGCCGCAAGTTCGAGAACCACCAGATTCAATTTAAACACAATCACGGAGGGGTTCATCATCCTCATTTGTGCCTCTCTGATGATGCGTGAGTAGTTCATTGTAGACCTACGGGTCCGTAGTTAGTAGCTAGATGGCTTCCTCTCTTTCTCTTGATTCTCAATACAATGGTGTCTTGGAGATCCATATGATGTAACTCTTTTGCGGTGTGCTTGTCGGGATCCGATGAACTTTGAGTTTATGATCAGATCTATGTTTTTATCCATGAAAGTTATTTGAGTCTTATTTGATCTCTTATATGCATGATTGCTTATTGCCTCGTATTTCTTCTCCGATATTTGGGTTTTGTTTGGCCAACTTGATATATTTATCTTGCAACGGGAAGAGGTGCTTTGTGATGGGTTCGATCTTACGGTGCTTGATCCCAGTGACAGAAGGGGAACTGACACGTATGTATTGTTTCTATTAAGGATAACAAGATGGGGTCTATTTCTACATAAATAGATCTTGTCTACATCATGTCATCTTTCTTATTGCATTACTCCGTTTTTCCATGAACTTAATACACTAGATGCATGCTGGGTAGCGGTCGATGTGTGGAGTAATAGTAGTAGATGTAGGTAGGAGTCGTCTACTAATCTTGGACGTGATGCCTATACAATGATCATTGCCTGGATATCGTCATGAGTATTTGAAGTTCTATCAATTTCCCAACAGTAATTTGTTTTCCCACCGTTTGCTATTTTTCTCGAGAGAAGCCACTAGTGAAATCTACGCCCCCCGGGTCTCTTCTTTAATATATTTGCCTTCGTGATCTATTTTTATTTGCTTTTTTTCAGATCTATTAAACCAAAAATACAAAAATACTTTGTTGCACTTTATTTTATTTGCGATCTATTTATCCAATCTATTACAACTTTCTCTCTTCCACGTGCCAATTTCTGGCGCCGTTACCCGAAAGGGATTGACAACCCCTTTAACATGTCGGGTTGCGAGTATTTGTTATTTGTGTGCAGGAGCTGTTTACATTGTGTTGCGTGGTTCTCCTACGGGTTCGATAACCTTGGTCTCATCACTGAGGAAAATACCTACCGTCGCTGTGCTGCATCATCCCTTCCTCTTTGGTGAAATACCGACGTAGTTCTAGCAGACATCAAAAGGAATTTCTGGCGCCGTTGCTCGGGAGACATCATCAACATCAACCAGGTTCCTAATCACAAATCTCATCTCCTTTCAATTTACATTATTTGCCATTTGCCACTCATTTTCTTCTCCCCACTTCACAAAAAATTGCCATTTTAATCGCCCTCTTTCCATTTGCCGTTTTCTCGCCAGATCTCTTATTTGCTTGAACTTGTCACCATGAGTGATTTTGGTATGGCAGAAACAGATGATGGCCTAACTCCTAAAATGGAGCGTACAGGTAATCTAGATGCTAAAACTTTTGTTTTGGGGCAAGGGAATGTTATGGGGAAAGAACATATCCAAGAATTTTTCAATTGTGTCGGAAATTTAACTCTTGATGATGCTTCTATACTTAAGAGAACAAAATCTTATGCAGAAGCTATTTCGGCACTAGTTCTGAAACTTGAAAATAAATTTATTCATACTCATCCTACCTTGCAAAGATTGTTTTATGAGTTACCCGTTATAAAGAATCATAAAGCTAAAAAGTTAGCCATTCTTGTTCTCATGAATGAATTTGACTACATAATACGGGAAGCTAGGGAATCTTTGATTTTTATGGTATGAATCGTGAAAAACCCGTGATTGATGAAATTATTTATAATAGTGAATATGCATTGAGACATTTTCTTGGGAATAATCAAATCTTTGATGATAATCTTAAAAAGCAAGTTGTTGTTTTAGACATAATCCAACAAGTTTTCAATGATGTTAATCAACACTATTCTTCGATTGCTGCCGGAAATCAAAGGGGTTATGATGATAAGCAACATGATAGTACTAATGCTTCCATGGATAATTTGTTTTATGTTTTATTTGCAAAACCCCCTGAAAAAATACCTCCAAGGAAAACAAGGACAAATATGACAAAACTTAGATCCTTCGCATTATGCCTAGCTAGGGGCGTAAAATGATACCGCTCGTTGGGAGGCAATCCAACTTGTATCTTTTTTATTTTTGGTTTTCTTGCTATTTTCAATAAATAACCAATTATGCCTATGATTAGATGTGTTTTTGTGGTTTAAATTAGTGTTTGTGCCAAGCAAAGCCTTTGGGATGATTTGGATGGGAGTTGATTTGATCTTGCTGAAAAACAGAAACTTTTGCGCTCACGAAAATAATTCCCATTTTTAACAGAAGAGTGTTTTTGAGTTGATTATTTTTGTAGAAGATTAATAAACAAATTTTCTGCATTGTTATAATTATTCAGAATTTTTGGAGTTATAGAAGTGTTTGAAGTTTCCAGATTACTATAGATTGTTCTGTTTTTGATAGATTCTGTCTTCTTTGTGTTGTGTGCTTGTTTTGATAATTCTATGGTTTTCTTTAAAGAGGATTTGCCATATAAAAGTTGGAATACAGTAGATCTAATGCAAAAATAAAATATGAATGGGTTTTCAATAGTACTTATAGTAGTGGTTTTCTTTCTTGTACTAACAGATCTCACGAAGGTTTTGTTGAGTTTCGTGTGATTGAAGTTTTCAAGTTTTGGGTGATATTATGATGGATGAAGGAATAAGGATTAGAAAAAGGCTAAGCTTGGGGATGCCCGAGGCACCCCAAGATAATATTCAAGAAGTATCAATCAACTAAGATTGGGGATGCCCCCGAGTGGCATCCCCTCTTTCTTCTAACGACCATCAGTATTTTACTTGGAGCTATATTTTTATTCATCACATATTATGAGTTTTGCTTGGAGTGTGCCGTATGATATGAGTCTTTGCTTGTGTGTTTTAAGTCTTGAATCCTTGCTGGACACACCTTTTTGAGAGAGCCAAAAATTATGTTATGCTTGCTCCTATGCTTCACTTAAATTTTTAGAGCCATGGAATTGCTCTAGTGCTAGACTTATATCTTTTTGAGCATGGTGTGCTTTGTTATTTTTAAAGAAATGCTCTCATGCTTCACTTAGATTTATTTTGGAGTTAGTAATTTTTTAAAGAAATTCTCTCTTGCTTCACTTAAATTATTTTGAGAGAAAGAAATATTATGCTCATGTTCTTCACTTATATTTATTTGAGCTTATTAAAAGCAACGTATGAAATTAGTCCCAAAGTGATAGATATCCAAGGACGATATAATAAAAACTTTCATGAAGATCATTGGGCCAAATAAACTTGGTTCTTTGTAATGGTTTTGAGATATGACGATATGATATGTGAGTCTTGTTGATGAGTAATTATGCTTTAGTAAGAATACTGGTGTTAAGGTTTGTGATTCCCTATGCAATCACAAAAGTCAATAGTTATGCAATGAAATTACATCCTACTTGTGGTGCATTATTCGGTGTTAGTTATGCTTAATGCTCGCTTATGAGAATTTTTGTTTCTGGGTTGGACGCTTCTCAATCTTTTTGCTAGCCTTCATTTGCACTAAGTATGATCACCACTTGTGCATCCAAAACCTTTAAACCAGTTTTGCCATATGAGTCCACCATACCTACCTATATGCGGTATTTCCGTGCCGTTCTAAGAAAATTTGTATGTGCCATCTCTAATTTTCAAAATAAATTTCTCTTTTTTTGTGCTCGTACCGCTCGCGAGGCGGTGAGGGGTGCCCGATGTTTTCCACGCTAGATGTGTTATTCTCACGATGAGTGTTTATATATTCACTTGTCATTACACCAGAGTACGGCAAAGGTATTAGGGATGCCCAGTCCTTAAATGAAAAATGAATTTACTTTATGTTGTCAAATAATAAATTCCTTGGAAAGTGTTGGTATGGAGGGCACCCATGGATACGGTTAGCCATGAAAAGTGAAAGTATGGTGGAAAAAGGAATAAACTTTATTCTCTTCTTGGGAACTGCCTATGTTATATCTAGCATGGAAAGTGTTGGGAACTCTAAGTCATTTTCGTTGGTGGGAAAAGTATGCCTCCCAAAATGCTTTTATCTCTCAATTTTTGCTTTGAGCTCTGGCACCTCTACAAATCCCTACTTCCCTCCGCGAAGGGCCTTTCTTTTAATTTATGCAATTTTTATTTTTACTTGAGTCTCCATCTTCTCTTATAAAGCACCAACTAAGGGGCACTATGATCGTACTTGAGCATTGGGTATAGCTAGTATTCGAGTGTGTTTCATGAATGGATCAATGATTGAGCATAATGGGCTAGGGATAACTTTCTTTTTAGTGTTGATATTTTGAAAAACATGGTTGCTTGTTGATATGCTTGAGTATTGAAGTCTTCATGTCAAAACTAGACTATTGCTTTGAACCACACAAAAGTCCAAATGTCCATGCTACAAAGAAAAGAATATGTGATGAACATTTTAGGCAGCATTCTACATAAAAAATTATGTTTTTATCATTTATCTACTCGAAGACGAGCAGGAATTAAGCTTGGGGATGCTAATATGTCTCCAACGTATCTATGATTTTTTTGCAATGGAGAGAGCATAAGTCATATGGTTTCTTATCCTCTGCTAGCTACACATTATTTACTATCCTACATATTTGTCATGTATGAAATAGACTATTGAGTCTATAGTAAATAATGCAAGGTGATTTGTCATGCTTCACAAATTCAGCTTGTAATTATTTGGTTTTTGGTTGATGTATGGTTGGTGTGATAGCTCTAGGTACGAATCTTCCTTAGTATACTACGTTTAGATGTGATGTTTATGGTTGGTTGAGGTCTTCTGAAGAACAATAACAAATTCATATTTATGAACCTTGATACCTGTATAAGTAGTAGTAGAAGCTTGCTCTTTATTGAGGTCTTACTCATGGCGACGTTGAAGAGGACGAGGACAAGGACGTAGTCAAAGTAGCGGATGAAGATGAACATCGGTGAGCAGTCACATCTGACACGCTCCCCCAAAACCTAATTGCTTCTTCCAGTGCAATATCACAAAGGAAGGGTTCTGGAGGCCTGCTCCTTTGTACATCCGTGGAGGCGACAGATGGGATGGGATATGGAAACTGCAATAGCGGGCGGAACAATGGTGGTTTTGTGCATGAGGAGATAGAGAAACTATGATCTGATCTAGGTTACGACTAGGGTTGTCGACACCTCCAATATATAGGCGGTCATGGTATGGACACTACTAGGGAAAACCTTATACACAGAATTACCAGCAGTGCGCTTTAAAATAAGGCGCTACTACTATCTAGCAGTAGTGCGTGTCAACAAAACACGTTGCTGAAATCAAAATAGCAGTAGCGCGTCTGTAGTAAACTGCACTACTGTTATAATTGCCATGACCTTGCTGCCAAGCTAGTTATAGCAATAGCACCTTATTCTAAAGTGCGCTACTGCTATTGATCTTAGGAGTAGCCCCTTTTGGCAAAGCTTGCTACTGCTAAGTTTAGTCCACTCATTGCACCTAAGTTTAGTCCCACCTCGCTCCGCGAACAGGGTGTTTACCACCTTAAATATGTTACTTCTCAAACTATCACAACCACTTGGTCTTCATTGAACTCCATGTGTAGAATTTGTGGCCGCAATATGAGTCTTCTCCGGTTCATAAACCGGTGAGGACTCATATTGACAATTCAGATTGTACATAAAAAGATCATTGATGACTTTTTGATGTTCATTTTTACATGCTTAGACTTAGCAGTAGCGCGTTTCCACAGAAGGCGTTATGCTACAGGCATAGCAGTAGCACATCTTGTCTGAAAGGCGCTACTGGTAGGGAATTTAGCAGTAGCGTGTTACCCTAAAGAGCTCTACTGCTAAAGCCATCCTATCTTCCCCAACCGGCGTCCCTCACTCTCCTCTCTCCACTCCACTCACTCTCCCCCACACCCCATCGTCTGCCGTCGCCGCATTGCCGCCTGCTGCCGCCGCCGTCGCCCCCTTCCTCCCTAGCTCCATCCTACATCCCCTCCCTCCTCCATCCCGCCGCCATCGCCCCTTGCTCCCTAGCTCCCTCCTCCACCCCCTCCCTCCTTCATCTCGTTGCCGTCGCCCCCCCCCCCCGCCGTCACCACCACCGAGGTAGCTCCGCCTACCTCCCTCCTCCTCCCTCACCCCTCCTTCCCGCCTCCTCCCTCCCCCCTCCCTCTTGCATCCTCCCTCCCTCCTTCCTACCACTCCTCCCTCCCTCCCTTTTATTTGTTCTTGTAGAATGTAGGTAATGTAAATGTAGATTTTAGAATGTAGACATTGTAGAATGTAGGTTTTGTAATAGAATAGTTTTTTAGACTATTTTAGGTGTTTTGAATAGAATAGGAAATTTTAGGGCATATTTTTAGGGTTTAGTAAAAAAATAGTAATAGTGGATGATTATGTAGATGTTTTAGGTATAGAATATTTTGAATAGATGATGATGTAGATTTTTTTAGTAAATGTAGGTCTTTTGGATCAGCATAATAAGGTTTAGTTGATAGCTTATAGGGTTTCACTAAGTCTTAATATGAGGATAATAATGTTTTTGTTTATATTTTATTTTTGCAGAAATCAAGGACCCCCCACATCATCCCCGCTGTTTTCCCCGTCACCGACCCCCCTGACCTCGAGGTGAGACCAGCCAAATCTCCATGTCAATGATGATGTAGATGTTTTAATAGAACTAGTTTATTTAGTAAGTAGTTAATAGAACTAGTTTATTTAGTAAGTAACTAATAGAACTAGTTTATGTAGTAAGTGCTTAGTAGAACTAGTTTAGCGAGAGAGACCTATAAGATATTTTGAAATGTTTTAGTTCATATTTTCAACCATTGAAATGCAATGACCATCAAGTTTGAATGCTCATCTAATGTAGATATAAACATGTATATCTTGTGTTGCTCAAATAGGATATGTGCTTGCCCAAGTGGCCGGCCATGTTTGCAGGTAACACCTCCGAGTGGCCTATGTTTTACCGGAGTGTTGATTAATTTCCGTTCTGGCAAATTTCAGGCGCTCGATATGTCCTCTTTTAGCAAAGGTCATGCCGGATTTTTTCATGAATCACTACAAGAAATATGTTAACTAGTGACCTTTTGTCAGTGACCCTGGAAGAATTGGTCATAGATCTATGACCATTTCAGACCAATTGGTCAAAAGCTGTTCGAGGGGCTCCAAACCCAAAACCACTGCGACCATTTTGGTCAGAAAGGTCGTAATTTCCTTACACGAAAAGGTCATAAAGCAAACAGTGCTAGTCCGCTGCCTTATTTCTAGTTGTTAATGACCAATATAGATGGTCATAACCTTGTAGATTGTGGTGGGTTGTGATGACTAGGCGCCATCTCATCAGTTTTGCCTATGTGTCATGTCCATGTGGCGGTTTTTGCCCTAGGTTGTGAAGCAACCTATATTTCTGTTATTCCCAAAATTCCCAAAAAATCTCATAAATTCTTTGGGTCATATCTTCATCAAATATGTAAAAACCTTCCTTGCCTAGTTCAAAAAAAATTCAAAAAATATTCATTTTCCTATTCTGATTCAGAGCAGCACTTTGTGAAGGAAGTACCACTTTGGCATGTCCAAATGGTATCCATTTTCTACAGTGCTTTCCTATGCCCAAATAACCATCCTCCACCAAATGCTAGCTCAATCCATTCATTATTTTGAGCCCAACTTCAACATTCGTATTTATGTCCAGTGTGGTACTTTGTAAAGCAAGTACCACCTAGGCTCCTCCTTTTGAGGTGAAAATTTGTGAAGACGGTCTTCTTAGTAACTGAACATCCTCAGCAAAAACTCACGCCCATTAGCCATGTGCATTTCCCGTACCGCAAATCAAACACTTGGCTGCTTATTCATCTTTGAGCATCGATCGGTCTCCTCATGAGAATCTTATGTTGTGATTTTCTTACTAGCACCTACCTGGGGAGTTCCCAACCCACTAGACCTTCCTAGGCCGCCCAGAACACATGGCAGCGCCACGGTCACGCGGTAACCACGCGGCGGGCATGCGAGCTTACGCGCTCTAGAGTTGGGGCCCTCGGCTACCGTCCAAACGTCGATGTCTCTCCATAAAACCATGTATTTCTGATTAAATAGTTACTTATTTAACTAGAAATGATTTTTGTAAAAAATAAATAGCAAACTATGAGGCAGCTGCAGTTCAAATTTGACCCGCTTCCAACTAAATCGACGACAATTTGTCTTTTTCACCAGAGGTGGGTCAAAACTTTTTACACCCGACCATTTTGTCAATTGTGCATTAAACATGGCCTAGTATTTTATAAAATTGATTTGGTCCATTTTTGCAACAATTATTTGGTAGTTCCTTCACAAAAAAACCTCATTTCGGGCACTCGGAAAATGGAAAATGAATTTTCCGTGCAAAGAAAATGAAAACTCCCTTAGGCAACATTGTTTGGAATTCCAAGATGCACCCTTGTGCACAATATGAGATCATTTGAACAAACTATGCCATGAATGTGGCCATAAGATTGATCATTTGGCTTGAAAGCCATGAATCTTCACGCATGATAGCTCATTTCTGAGAACACTTTTTTAAAATAATTACCGTATTACAAGTTTATTATTTTTCCTGGAAACTTGGTCACATATAATGACACAATGCGAAGGTTTTCCAATTTTTTGATTTTTTTGAATTTTTTATGCCCGTTTCAAAATGCGGTCAAAACGGCGGGCTTGACCGTTCCTAGCTAGTGGTTGAATCTTGGAAAACTTTTGGTGTTTCTATGATAAAATAGATACTTATGTACCTAGAAATTATTTTTGGAAAAAATAAATAGCAAACTATGAGGCAGCTACAGTTCAAATTTGACCCGCTTCCAACTAAATCGGCGACAATTTGTCTTTTTCACCAGAGGTGGATCAAAACTTTTTACACCCAACCATTTTGTCAATTGTGCATTAAACATGGCCTAGTATTTTATAAAATTGATTTGGTCCATTTTTGCAACAATTATTTGGTAGTTCCTTCACAAAAAAACCTCATTTCGGGCACTCGGAAAATGGAAAATGAATTTTCCGTGCAAAGAAAATGAAAACTCCCTTAGGCAACATTGTTTGGAATTCCAAGATGCACCCTTGTGCACAATATGAGATCATTTGAACAAACTATGCCATGAATGTGGCCATAAGATTGATCATTTGGCTTGAAAGCCATGAATCTTGACGCATGATAGCTCATTTTTGAGAACACTTTTTTAAAATAATTACCGTATTACAAGTTTATTATTTTTCCTGGAAACTTGGTCATATATAATGACACAATGCGAAGGTTTTCCAATTTTTTGATTTTTTTTGAATTTTTTATGCCCGTTTCAAAATGCGGTCAAAACGGCAGGCTTGACCGTTCCTAGCTAGTGGTTGAATCTTGGAAAACTTTTGGTGTTTCTATGATAAAATGGATACTTATGTACCTAGAAATGATTTTTGAAAAAAAATAAATAGCAAACTATGAGGCAGCTACAGTTCAAATTTGACCCGCTTCCAACTGAATCGGCGACAATTTGTCTTTTTCACCAGAGGTGGATCAAAACTTTTTACACCCAACCATTTTGTCAATTGTGCATTAAACATGGCCTAGTATTTTATAAAATTGATTTGGTCCATTTTTGCAACAATTATTTGGTAGTTCCTTCACAAAAAAACCTCATTTCGGGCACTCGGAAAATGGAAAATGAATTTTCCGTGCAAAGAAAATGAAAACTCCCTTAGGCAACATTGTTTGGAATTCCAAGATGCACCCTTGTGCACAATATGAGATCATTTGAACAAACTATGCCATGAATGTGGCCATAAGATTGATCATTTGGCTTGAAAGCCATGAATCTTCACACTTGATAGCTCATTTCTGAGAACACTTTTTTAAAATAATTACCGTATTACAAGTTTATTATTTTTCCTGGAAACTTGGTCACATACAATGACACAATGCGAAGGTTTTCCAATTTTTTGATTTTTTTGAATTTTTTATGCCCGTTTCAAAATGCGGTCAAAACGGCGGGCTTGACCGTTCCTAGCTAGTGGTTGAATCTTGGAAAATTTTTGGTGTTTCTATGATAAAATAGATACTTATGTACCTAGAAATGATTTTTGGAAAAAATAAATAGCAAACTATGAGGCAGCTGCAGTTCAAATTTGACCCGCTTCCAACTAAATCGGCGACAATTTGTCTTTTTCACCAGAGGTGGATCAAAACTTTTTACACCCAACCATTTTGTCAATTGTGCATTAAACATGGCCTAGTATTTTATAAAATTGATTTGGTCCATTTTTGCAACAATTATTTGGTAGTTCCTTCACAAAAAAAACCTCATTTCGGGCACTCAGAAAATGGAAAATGAATTTTCCGTGCAAAGAAAATGAAAACTCCCTTAGGCAACATTGTTTGGAATTCCAAGATGCACCCTTGTGCACAATATGAGATCATTTGAACAAACTATGCCATGAATGTGGCCATAAGATTGATCATTTGGCTTGAAAGCCATGAATCTTCACACTTGATAGCTCATTTCTGAGAACACTTTTTTAAAATAATTACTGTATTACAAGTTTATTTTTTTTCCTGGAAACTTGGTCACATATAATGACATAATGCGAAGGTTTTCCAATTTTTTGATTTGTTTTGAATTTTTTATGAACGTTTCAAAATGCGGTCAAAACGGCGGGCTTGACCGTTCCTAGCTAGTGGTTGAATCTTGGAAAACTTTTGGTGTTTCTATGATAAAATAGATACTTATGTACCTAGAAATGATTTTTGGAAAAAATAAATAGCAAACTATGAGGCAGCTACAGTTCAAATTTCACCCGCTTCCAACTGGATCAGCGAAATTTGTCTTTTTTACCAGATGTGGATAAAATCTTTTGACACCCAACTATTTGGTCATTTGTGCATTAAATATGGCCTAATAGTTTATAAAATTGATTTCATACAATTTTGCAATAAATATATTGTAGGTCCTTCACAAAAAACTCATTTTGGGCACCCGAAAAAGGGAAAATGTTTTTTTTTGCAAAAAACTCATTTCCGACGACACCTTTTTAAAGATATTTATCTTATTCCATGTTGTTATTTTTTTTGAAAACTTGTTCAAATTTTGGTGACACAATGAGAAGGTTTTCCATTTTTTTTAGAATTTCTCAGATCATAAAGTTGCTTAAATGATTTTAACACATTATTTTAAGTCAACTACGACCAATTTAGATGGTCATAAATCATACTGCATTCTGATTGGTCCGTGGACATATCACACGGATCGTGCATCCAACACTGTCGGATGCTCGGGGATCCAACGGCTATCCTCGACCCATCCACACCAACCCCGAAACCCTAGCTATGTTCTCCGGGTAAATTTCCATCCACCCCCCGCCTCCTTTCTTTCCCTCGCTAGCTCCACCGATCCAGATCCCTCCCCGCCTCCACTCCTCTCCCCGATCCAGATCCTTCCGCCACCGCCCAGTCCTCCCCTTCCTTCCGCCGCCCACCTCTCCCCTCGCCTCCGCCACCCACCTCTCCCCTCGCACTCAGCCCCCAGCCGCTCCCGCTCCCTTTTCCCCATCGCCGCCGCCGCTCCCTTCCGCACCCGCAAGTTCATGACCAACCACCTGCTCGCCCGCAAGCAGTTTGTGCTCTTCTACCGCGGCCGCGCTGGGCTGGATCCAATGCGGGCTCTACTGCTTCTTAGGAGGAGGAGGAGGAGGCGCGACGGGGATGGCGGCTGCGGCCGGGGCGGCGACGAGCGGCGGCCCGGTGAGTCCGACAAGGTCTCCAAGGTTCGAGATCTCGCCCCCTTCCTCTCGTTCCTTAGCTCTATTGCATTTCATCAGTGATTCTGAAGCGCTCGTGTGCTTGTGCACAAGCGCAGTTGAAGGAGAGGCTGTCCAAGGTGTACGAGGTCAAGGCGCAGTTGAAGGAGAGGCCGCCGCCGGTCTCTGGCTCCTCGTCGCTGCTAGCTCCGGCCACATTGGACGGCGGGTAGGAGCCCATCTTCCGCCGCTTATCCATCCTCTAACGCGACTCCTAGGGCGCGACTCCTCCCTCGCAGGAGCTCCTGGTTGGTCCGACCAGGGCACCACTCCGGCGAATGGCGCCCCACTCCAGCCGACGACCCAATCAGGTGAAGGACCCTCATTCGTGCCCCCTCCCCTCCTGGTGCATTCACTGCTTGGATGGCATTCGTTGCTTTATTAGGGTTCATCTTTTTTTTTTGTGTGTGGTTTATTTAGGGTTCATCTTAACTGTATTATGTAAAAAGCAGTGCTTAAGTTTGTGGATTGTGTATACACTGGACAACACTAAATGCTGTATATAAACATCGACATATATATCACTGTCAAATAAATCAATGACATTATCAACCAGAGAGTTGTTGAGATATCCTGCAGCCTTGCTCATTTCCATCCACTACATATAAACATCTTTTGATATAACTATGAAGTTCTTCTGGAAACTGGGCTGATTATAGGAATACTTCACTTGATACTCAGCCTCTTTCTATAGGACATGCTTAGACCAGCCTACATCACACTCTAATGCCTCTTGGTTAGACCAGCCTATAGAACGAACTAAGTATTGTATTTCCATAGAGGCAAAAAAATGATGGTTCTGTGTTAGATCTTTCATACTGGATCAATACTGGCTCACCAGAATATATACACTACACATTACCAGTAGGCTCGTCACTTCCAGTAGGCTCTGAGTTCCCGTCACTTCCAGTAGGCTCTCTGTCAACCAGCTCCAGCTCCCTGTGGCAGCAAAATGGAGGCCATGGTTCAGCAGCACCAAGGTGCTTACTTATGATCACCACTTCCCTGCCCAAATCTTTTCACTGCAACAACAAGCTAATGCAACAGATTGTTGTTAAAACTTATAATTCAGTTGCTACAGATGTGCATGGAAATAATTTTAACCTATTGAGACTCTCATATCATGATTATTACCTGCTTTTGCTCGGACTCGGTAAATATGATGATCTATTCGATCTTGTAAACGCAGGATGCTGTTGTGCTTGTTCAGGGAGTAGCTGCTGTGCCCATGGTGCAGACGATTCGAGCACCGGCAATGAGGGTGACAGATCTGGGAGCAGTGCCCTTCTCCTCAAGCTGCAGCCGCCAGCCTTGTCTTGCTCGAGGAGCGGCAGGGGCGCACCCAACCACCAAGGTCAAGGTCACCGCCGTCAAGGGATTCTTCAACCTGGACCTCGACGTCCACGGCGCCGTCGTCTAGCCATCCAAGGGAAAGGTGCTCCCCTCCCTCCCTCCCCCATCTGTTTGATTCGATTCGACAGCTATGGACTTGGGTTCCTCACGCCTCTCTGTTTGCTATATCTATTGGTGCTTTGCAGGAGAACTCAACTCACTTGTTGCAGGGAAGGAGAGGAGGGTGATGCACGACCATGGAGAGGAGCAGCAGCACCAACTCAAGGTCCTTTCTCCTCTCTTGTTTCTAAGTTAGCTAAGCATAATCTGTTGTTTAATGCAAATTGTGTTATCAAAAGTTGCGCAGAATGTGTTGCTTTTGATTGGTATTTGTTCAAAGACATTCAGCTGTGTTGCGATGCTATCATTCTACTCCTAAGGCAAATACATAAGGATGTGCTAGTAATATAGTTGTTCAAATCATATATTTGCTTGTCTGCTTTCCTCTTCTGTTTTAGTGGTTCGCTGGATTGCGATGCTGTGAACAACCAGTGATGCTGCTGCTGTTCAAACCATATAGTTATTCAAATCATATATTTGCTTAGTTGTGTTGCGATGCTATCATTCTACCCCTAGCATGAAACTATTGCTCAGGCATTTGTGATTCTGTGAAAAACCAGTGATGCTGCTGCTGTTGTACACCATAAATGCTGTGATTCTATGCACAACTAGTGATTCTATGCACTATAATCTTTTCATTTAAGTGTACTCTAGACAGTAGTAGTATAGCACTTGCTGCTGCTGTTACGCTTGCATCAGTACTGGTTGCAGTAGTTTCGTGTAGGACAACAATAGTATAGGACTTGCCGCTGCTGTTAAGTTTCTCTTTCTCTTCTCTCTGCTCTTCTCTTTGTCTACTGGAGTAAACTTTTCCAGTATACTTCTAGGAGTAAACTTTCTTTCCTGGAGTAGGAATTGCTCTCTGCTCTTCTCTTTGTTTAACAGCAGCAACAACAACAGTGCATATCAATTTATCATGCTGACAACAATAGTGCAAAGCCAATTTGGAACCTTTTGGGAATTCTGGACTTCTCTTGCAGGTGACATCCATTAATCTCACTTAGGTGAATCTGTAATTTTGTTAGAATGCAACCTTTTGGGAATTCTGGACTTTTCTTTTGTGGTAATCTAATGATGTTAGATGTCTACTGGTTGCTGTATAGGAGCAAGATGAATTGAATCCTGTTGTTTTCTTTTGATGTACACACATGCAGATGATTGACACTCATGAACAGCAAGCAACCATACTAGTTTCCCATGGTGGCTGCTGTTGTTTCTTGTCGGGATCTGACTCGGTTTAGTTTGCTCATTTTGTATTAAGCTAGGATAAACATCTTTTTTAGAACATGGGTTGAAGCATACTGTACTTGCTTATTGAGAATATGAAAATGAGATATTCTGTTTGGTAATATGAAGATAGCATTGTGTTTAATCCAGTACTGATGATTCTCTTCATTCCCATATAAACTTGTTAATGATGGTGATTTTGTACTAGCATATAAACTTGTTTTTGTTGTCACTTGATACATACTTAGCTTACTAAGTTGGTTATGCTGTATTTGTTCTACTTGTATGCATTGGTACCCCCATCATCGAGCGCACGGATGCAATAGTGGCAAGAAGATCATGGTCGTGTGCATCATCAAGCACACCATGGCGAGCATCCACCTCCTCACACTGGCAAGAAGAGCAGGTGCCTAGTTTGTAATTGCTGTTGAAGGAGCTCCATGCTGAAGAACATAACACTTGTAGAGCTTGTAAAGTACCATGTTATTGAACGTGTGGAGCATGTAACTGTGACTTCCACTATTGTATGTTAGAGTTATTTGTACAGCTTGCTATACTTGCTGAAGAACATAACACTTGTAGAGCTTGCAAAGTGTATGTTACAACAACAACTCTGTATTGACAGCAGCAACACTGGCTAGTATTTGAAGTATTTTTGTGTGTTTTCTGTGCCAATTTAAATATTGTGTATTTATTTACGTTAAATTGGAAAAAAGAAAAAAATGAAACTGTTGAGACAAAAAGGCCATGGGCCAAAAATAAAAAGGCTGCAATGAAGGCCATGGGCCAAAAATAAAAAGACTGCAATGTTGGGCTTGGTCCATGAAGCTGATAAAAAATTCATAGGGAAAAAATGTAAATGGGTTGAATAAATGGGCTAGGCCCATGTAGAAAACCGAATTGGACCGGGCTGAATCTTGTGCCACATCAGCTTGCCACGCTGGATGCCTACGTGGCCTGGGGAGGTTGCTAGTGACCAAAACGCCACAGTAGGAATATTTTGGTCGTAAACGTCCACGACCTTCTCACAGAGAAGGTCGCTATAGTCAGTTAACGGCCCTCAGCTTTTGACCTTATGTTTTTGGTCACAAAAAGGTCACAAATTGAAAATAGTGACCTTTCAGTGACCAATAGTGGTGGTCACAAGTTGACATATTTCTTGTAGTGAATTTTGGCATGACTTGTGCTAGAATATGTAGGAAATATCGAGTGGCCTGGATTTTCGAGAAAGATAATTAAACGATATTTCGGGTTGAATTTAAGTCTGTCGAGGCTCCATACATGACAATCAAAAGATGAGTGAGGGAGCAAGTCTGCGCCATAAGAGAGGAAGAATCCCAACTGTTGTCGTGGGTGTCATTTCTCCTTCTTCTCCTTGTGCCAGACCTTTGTTATGCACTAGGGTAAGGAGGAGTAACGACCATCACCGACGGTCGAAAAATCAGTGAGGGAGTGTGTCCACCGTATATGAGAGAGGACAAAGATTCCTGACTGTTGTCATGGGGGTAGCTTCTCCTTCGTTCCCATGTGCTAGACAATTTGGTGCAATGCACTCGGGAACAAAGGGAGGAGCTACCATCACCGACGGTCGAATATATACACCATGTGAGTTGAGAGTTTTGAAGAAAATACTCGACAAAGTGATAGTCGATAGTCAACCCGTGATGAATAATAATGATCTAATTTTGTTTTTGTAGTATATATATATATATATATATATATATATATATATAATTTTAGAAGTTTAATCTTGGAATTATGAACATAGGAAATGTTGTCGGACGACAAAAGTCTTGTGGAGTGCGACTGGTGCGGCGATGACCGGGGTCTGTGCGACAGGCCTCACCTGATAGAAGGTCGACACTTCAACATTAAGCTCCAGGAGACCTTCGTTGTTGAAATGGTACGCAACAACGACAAGTGTTTTTTTTGTAATTAAGCACGACTTCTGCTTCTTCAACGTGTAATTTTCATCTTTTACAATTCGACTATAGCTTATCCCATGCCATGCAACACGCTATGTCTTCACTACAAGAAATATGTCAACTAGTGACCTTCTGTCAGTGACCCTGGAAGAATTGGTCATAGATCTATGACCATTTCAGACCAATTGGTCAAAAGCTGTTCAGGGGGCTCCAAACCCTAAACCATTGCGACCATTTTGGTCAGAAAGGTCGCAATTTCCTTACACGAAATGGTCACAAAGCAAACAGTGCTAGTCCGCTGCCTTATTTCTAGTTGTTAATGACCAATATAGATGGTCATAGCCTTGTAGATTGTGGTGGGTTGTGATGACTAGGCGCCATCTCATCAGTTTTGCCTATGTGTCATGTCCATGTGGCAGTTTTTGCCCTAGGTTGTGAAGCAACCTATATTTCTGTTATTCCCAAAATTTCCAAGAAAATCTCATAAATGTTTTGGATCATATCTTCATCAAATATGTCAAAAACATTCCTTGCCTAGTTCAAAAATAATTCGAAAATATTCATTTTCCTATTCTGTTCAAAGCAGCACTTTGTGAAGGAAGTACCACTTTGGCATGTCCAAATAGTATCCATTTTCTACAGTGCTTTCCTATGCCCAAATAACCATCCTCCACCAAATGCCAGCTCAGTTCATTCATTATTTTGAGCCGAGCTTCAACATTTGTATTTATGTCCAGTCTGGTACTTTGTAAAGCAAGTACCACCTAGGCTCCTCCTTTTGAGGTCAAAATTTGTGAAGACGGTCTTCTTAGTAACTGATCATCCTCAGCCAAAACTCACGCCCATTAGCCATGTGCATTTCCCGTATCGCAAATCAAACACTTGGCTGCTTATTCATGTTTGAGCATCGATCGGTCTCCTCGTGAGAATCTTATGTTGTGATTTTCTTCCTAGCACCTACCTGGGGAGTGCCCAACCCACTAGACATACCTAGGCCGCCCAGAACACAAGGCAATGCCACGGTCACGCGGTGACCACGCGGCCGGCATGCGAGTTTACGTGCTCTAGAGTTGGGGCCCTCGGCCACCGCCCAAACCTCGACGTATCGCCACCAAACCATGTATTTATGATTAAATAGGTACTTATGTAACTAGAAATGATTTTTGTAAAAAATAAATAGCAAACTATGAGGTAGTTGCAGTTCAAATTTGACCCGCTTCCACCTGAATCGGCGGAAATTTGTCTTTTTCACGAGAGGTGGATCAAAACTCTTTGCACCCAACCATTTTGTCAATTGTGCATTAAATATGTCCTAGTATTTTAGAAAATTGATTTGGTCCAATTTTGCAACAATTATTTGGGAGGTCCTTCACAAAAAACCTCCTTTTGGGCACTCGGAAAATGAAAAATGGTTTTTTCATCCAAAGAAAATGAAAACTTCCTTAGGCAACATTGTTTGCCATTCCAATATGCACCCTTGTGCACAATATGAGATCATTTGAACAAACTATGCCACGAATGTGGCCATAAGATTGATCATTTTGCTTGAAAGCCATGAATCTTCAGAGATGATAGCTCATTTCTGAGAACACTTTTTTAAAATAATTGTCGTATTACAAGTTTGTTATTTTTCCTGGGAACTTGGCCACATATAATGACACAATGCGAAGGTTTCCCAATTTTTGATTTTTTTTGAATTTTTTATGCCCGTTTCAAAATGCGGTCAAAACTGCGGGAATGACCGTTCCTAGCTAGTTGTTGAATCTTGAAATTTTTTTGGTGTTCCTCTGATTAAATAGGTACTTATGTAACTAGAAATGATTTTTGGAAAAAATAAGTAGCAAACTATAAGGCAGCTGCAGTTCAAATTTGACCCGCTTCCAACTGAATCGGCGGAAATTTGTCTTTTTCACGAGAGGTGGATCAAAACTTTTTGCACCCAACAATTTTTTCAATTGTGCATTAAATATGGCCTAGTATTTTATAAAATTGATTAGGTCCAATTTTGCAACAATTGTTTGGTAGGTCCTTCACAAAAAAACCTCCTTTTGGGCACTCGGAAAATGAAAAATGGTTTTTTCGTCCAAAGAAAATGAAAACTTCCTTAGGCAACATTGTTTGGAATTCCAAGATGCACCGTTGTGCACAATATTAGATCATTTGAACAAACTATGCCATGAATGTGGCCATAAGATTGATCATTTGGCTTGAAAGCCATGAATCTTCACACTTGATAACTCATTTCTGAGAACACTTTTTTAAAATAATTACCGTATTACAAGTTTATAATTTTTCCTGGAAACTTGGTCACATATAATGACACAATGCGAAGGTTTTCCAATTTTTTGATTTTTTTATGAATTTTTTATGCCCGTTTCAAAATGCGGTCAAAACGGCGGGCTTGACCGTTCCTATCTAGTGGTTGAATCTTGGAATTTTTTTGGTGTTTCTCTGATTAAATAGATACTTATGTACCTAGAAATGATTTTTGGAAAAAATAAAGAGCAAACTACGAGGCAGCTGCAGTTCAAATTTGACCCGCTTCCAACTAAATCGACGAGAATTTGTCTTTTTCACCAGAGGTGGATCAATTTTTTGACACCCAACCATTTTGTAAATTGTGCATTAAATATGGCCTAGTATTTTATAAAATTGATTAGGTCCAATTTTGAAACAAATATATGGTAGGTCCTTCACAAAAAAACTCATTTCGGGCACTCAGAAAATGGAAAATGAATTTTCCGTGCAAAGAAAATGAAAACTCCCTTAGGAAACATTGTTTGGAATTCCAAGATGCACCCTTGTGCACAATATTAGATCATTTGAACAAACTATGCCGTGAATGTGGCCATAAGATTGATCATTTTGCTTGAAAGCCATGAATCTTCACGCATGATAGCTCATTTCTGAGAATACTTTTTGAAAATAATTACCGTATTACAAGTTTATTATTTTTTCTGGAAACTTGGTCACATATAATGACACAATGCGAAGGTTTTCCAATTTTTTGATTTTTTTTGAATTTTTTATGCCCATTTCAAAATGCGGTCAAAACGGCGGGAATGACTGTTCCTAGCTAGTGGTTGAATCTTGTAAATTTTTTGGTGTTTCTCTGATTAAATAGATACTTATTTATCTAGAAATGATTTTTGGAAAAAATAAAGAGCAAACTACGAGGTAGCTACAGTTCAAATTTGACCCGCTTCCAACTGAATCGGCGAGGATTTGTCTTTTTCACCAGAGGTGGATCAAAACTTTTGACACCCAATCATTTTGTCAATTGTGCATTATATATGGCCTAGTCTTTTATAAAATTGATTAGGTCCAATTTTGCAACAAATATATGGTAGATCCTTCACAAAAAAACTCATTTTGGGCACTCGAAAAAATGGAAAAAATGTTTTTTCGTACAAATGAAATGAAAACCCCCTGTGTCAATGTTGTTTGACAATCTAAGATATAAAATTGTGCAAAATATGACATCATTTGAACAAATATTTGCTAGGTCTCGCACGAAAAAACTCATTTTGAGCATTGAAAAATGGAATGAAAAATTTGTGTGTAATCAATCATGACAAATTTAAAAGGTCAAAAGGTCTTCAAATTGTTTGGTGCGTTTTAATTGGTTCATAGGCTTATCACGCGGATCATGCATCCACCACTGTGGGATGCTTCTGAATTGAACAGCAGCCCTCTCCCCCTCCTCTCTCACCCAAACCCTAACTCATATCCCCTCCTCTCCCCCGATCCACTTTCCCCCTCTTGTCCCACAGCCGCCACCCCCAACCCTCTCGCTCCCCCTCTGGATCCCTTTCGTGCCGCCCCCAAATCTCCTCTCCTCTCATCTCCGCTCCCGAATCAAATCCCCCATCACCTCCGCCACCCCCACCTACCCCCACCGTCGGCGTGAGCCGCGAGCACGGGAGCATGAGCGGAGCGATGGCCGGCGCGGGATCCCGTCGGGCGACAGCGGGGGGAGGGAGGGCGACTAGGACTGCGGCGGGTGCGGCAACCGCAACTACGCTTTCTGCTCCCTGTGCAACCGCTGCAAGCAGCCGCGCCTCCTCGTCGACCCCAACACCCCGCGCGACTCCAAGTGGCTCCCCCGCGCCGGTGACTCGATCTGCAACGGTACGGCCCCCGAACCCCACGCCCACGCCTTCCCCCTCTAGGTAGAGGTAGAAGCACAATCTTTCCTTCCTTCGTTGCAGCCCTCATGATAGTGGACTAGAGGAGGCTGAGCGTCGTGATTCGGCTGGTGTCCCCATCTAGGCTTATGTAGAGATAAACTCAAGCGGAAAGGGAGACCAATCAGGCTGGTAGACCTAGCCTGGAGGTGGCCTGGCTCTTGTTGTGTTGTATCATCAGTTTACTATAGGATGTGGAAGGGAGATGGATGGTTACCGGTGGCGGTGCCTCTCGGGGTACCCCGGTTAATTTAAGCTCGTGATCTCCCTCAGCACATCGCGTCGGAGGCTTAATGGCGTATCATTTATGTTTTATTTCATTATCTTGTTTAGGTGTATATTTGGGCTTCTTACTGAGTTTTGGGTAAGAAGTTGGGTAAAAATATCTCCTCCCATCTCATGTGCCACTGCTTGCTTTTGCTTTCTTCCTTCCATGGGCAGATGCAGATCTCATCTCTTCTTGTTCTGCGCCGGCCAGACCACGACCATGGCAAGCGGAAGGATGCACGACGGGCTGGACAACAAGGTGGAGATCCTGGACACACGGAGGGGCTACCAAACCGGTGCTGCAGCAAGAACGACTCCGCAGCCCATACAGGAGGTGGACTGCATACAGTGCCTTGTTACCACCATTCTATCCTGCTTTGCATTCGCATTTTCATTTCTGTCTTTTTGCCACCATATCGCATCTTTAAAACTGCTAAGAGATTCAAACTAAGAGGAAGTCGTGTTCAGTTTCAGTTGGCACTATGATATCAAGTTTCATCCTGTATTGTTGGTGTTGGTTTGATCAAATAAACAGGGGATTTATTTGCAGTGTCGTTCTGATGTGCCAGCTCATACAACATGCATTAAGTATACAATATCTTCCTATTTGAATTGAACTAGAAGTTGAATTACTATTACGTCTCACGCGTGCCTCGGCTGTCATTTACTCTATAGAACTATTATTAATTGGCCCTGATCTAAAGCAATGTTTGAAATGAGCATGGTAACTAATATCCACACTGCTAATTTATCTGAACATGGTTGAAATGAGCGCTGCAAATTTTGATGTCTAAAATCAATTTTTACCTCAAGTCATTAAGTAATTATTTTCATTACATCACAGTTAGCTGAGAATATTGACTTGAATATTTTATGTATGCCCTGATGCATGTACACATACGGTTGAGCAAATTCCGAGTTGCAGTGGAACAACCTGGAGTTAGATAGGTTCAATTCTTCTTGTGCAGACCTGCCCCCTCCTGCTCCGGGTTTTCACCAAGGTAAGGCCCAGTTGTCTCTTTTCTTCTACTCTTTCGTCTTCTTTTTAGCGCACCTGTAGTCGAGAGCGCATTATGATATCCTCAATTCGCTTGGTTTGTGCAATATTTGATTGGATCTTGTGGTCGATGGATGGTCGGTAGCGAAGTAATCGGAAACGTATGGTGCTATTCGAATGATGCTACTAAAACATGGTCCATTACCACTGTGCTCACACTGTTGCATTTTTTAAGGATGTATAAGTTCTGTTCCTGATGGTGCTGTGTAGGTTGGTTCGACCGTATGGCACCTGTAGTTGAGCAGCACTTGATCAGGTGTTTAACTCTAGTTTTGGCTAATAACAAGCATGTCTTGGTGATACAACGGAGGATCCCAAAACTTATTTATCATAATGTTGGTTATTGTGTATCACATTGAAAAAGAAAATGCACAATGACTTACCTTTGTATGTTAGGATTTATTCTTCATCTGTTACTCTTCCTTTTGCTAGTGACTTCACTGTCTTGTGAGATTTTGCTTCTTTATTACAGGGTTAAATAGTCCACTGTTTTGTCTGGTCTCTGTGTCTCTCAATGACAGCAATCTGAACTGTTGTATTGTGTGCCTTAAAAAGCATGGCTGCAACCATTCCTAATTTTTGTTTGGTTTGGATTTGGATGCAGCAGGTGCTCTGCTCTTGTGCACGATGACCGGCGTGACGGCGGCTATGTATGGCAGCGACCACAAGCTCATCGATGAGCGGCTCCCTCTCCTATCCCTAGTCCTCTTTTCTAAGATGTAGTGTTCTATGCAGAAGATCTATTTGCTAGTACTTGGGCTCACTGCTGTTTATATTTGATTATTCTATTATTATGTATACTGAAAATGCTATAACGAATTTACTGCTCATATTCCTGTACAAAAGCCCTCGTTCGAATTAATGACATGCTTCATTTCTAAACAAACAGGGAAGTTGAAGATCTCGCTAGGAGGCTCAATTCTGTTTGGCCTGAAAGAATGCATTTGGGTCAAGAAAGAAGAATTGAGTCGCAACTGATTGGTGGTAATGGTTCCCTGCAGAGATTTTTTGGTATTTTTTTCCATATAGAATAGTTGAAACTGTGGTGAGTAAAGAATTTAGCCCACTCTACTGAATCTTTTGGAAGAACAGAAGGTTTTACATACTAAAGGACAGTGTTTGGTTAGTCCAACATAAAGTAGGAATTACCTCATTCTTGCACGAGCTCATTCCATAACCAGGTCAAGTAATAATTTGTATGTGCCCGCAGGGTTCAATCACAGGTGAATGCCGTGCGGTAGTGAGTAAAGAATTTGCATTGCCCCATTAATTGAGTTTCTTTTATCTATTCAACACACTACAACATGTCGGTTTAATCAAATCCTCTAGTAATGCCACAACTTGTCATGGATGTCGCATTTCCTCTGTTTTTGGGGAATTTCGAGATGTACCATTCTCTGTTTTGGGAATTTCTTTGCCATAAATTATTATAGCCAACTGTTCAGAATTGTTTTTACGGGGAGCAAATCTGTATATGCAAAGTGTGTGTGTGTATCCAGTGAGCAAATCTGTAGTAATTATAGAGTATATTATCTTCTTTCTTTTATTGGCAATTTTCTGCTCAGTTCTCTTTTGACATATAGTTTGTTCTCTTTGAATGTGCAGATGGTACGATGTGGTGGTTATCTTTTTTCGTTGCTGGAACCTGGATGTCATATGTTATGTGATTTGAGCCAAATGGCATATTGTAATCTTTTTATTGCTGGTTTTTACGTACGATGTCATGAAGATGTACGTTTGAAATGTTGCTTTGATAGCAAAATTGTATTCCTGTGTACATGCTGCTTTGACAGCAATATTATGAAAATTTCTCAACAATATATATGCACAAAATTGTATTCCTGTGTACTGTGCCTAAATAGGCTACAACCAACTGATGATGTTACTAGAACCTGACAACTGGGACCCATCTAACTAGTGGACCCTTCTTTTGGAAAAAAATAAAAACTAAATTCGTTTAGACAAAAAGGCCACAACCCAACAATAAAAAAGGCTGCAATATAGGGCTTGGCCCATGAACCCAACCAAAAAATGACACACAGAAAAAACATAAATGGGCTGAATAAATGGGCTAGGCCCATGTAGAAAACCGAATTGGACCGGGCTGAATCTTGTGCCACATCAGCTTGCCATGCTAGATGCCTACCTGGCCTGGGGAGGTTGCTAGTGACCAAAACGCCACAGTAGGAATATTTTGGTCGTAAACGTCTACGACTTTCTCACAGAGAAGGTCGCTATAGTCAGTTAACGACCCTCAGCTTTTGACCTTCTGTTTTTGGTCAATAAAAGGTCGGAAATGAAAAACCATGACCTTTCAGTGACCAATAGTCAAGGTCACAAGTTGACATATTTCTTGTAGTGCTTGGAGAGGATGGATTTTGAAGATCATGAAAGTATGGGAACAAGGATAGTTCAGCTAAGGACCCATCATGGATATGATTTTGCTGTAAATCTATAAAATTTCTGAGAGCGTATCCCATTTTGGTTGCCCGAATTGGGAAGCACTTTGCAAGACGTATGATTTTCATGAGGGTATGCTTGTCACCATGGATCTTGGTGATCCTGACATCGACGAATACAATATGGACATTTGGGTCCTTGTTGATACGCTTCCAATTCTACCGCTATGTGAGTTTCTCAAATATAGTTATTAAGTAATTTATATTGTTTATTTCAAAATAGTTGACAACTTATTTCCATTGATAGCTTATTTTTATTCTTCAAAGAATGTGCGGAGGATGGTAGATAGAACCTACTACACCGATGGTGCAGAATTAACTTATCAGGAGAAAAATCATTTGATCTCATTTATTAATGATCTTGAGAATTACAATATCTATTATCAAACACGTGCACATTATGGTCAATACGTGCCATTAGTGCACGTGTTGAACTACGGTAACATCCATGGATATGGCATCGTAAGATTTTTTACTATTATGACATCCATGCATCTTTTGCATAAATTCTTCTAAAACTAAACTACATTGCTAACTACGAAGTTATTACTATGTTTTTCAACAGAAAATCCCAAAGGATTGTATGCCTCATCTGATGTTTCTGAAAGGTCGCCTTGATGTTATGAGCTTACGGCCAGGTCATCCTACGCATCATTGCTGTTCATACCGAATTTCTAAAACTGATGAAGACATGACAATCAAAGATTGGAAAACATGTATGGTCGATCGTAGGGAGCTACTTGAAAGCAACATGGTGCGAAGCGCAAAAATTGGAGACATGATAATCTCCATTCTCCATAATGGAGAGTTAGGGCCTATCTTGTTTTATGCTATTTTACCTAAGAGAGGGTAGTAGATCCTATGAGAGAGGAGTAGGTCCTAGGCACAATGTGTGTTATTATGCGCTACAATGTGTTAGAGTTGATGATGATGATGAGGAGGAGTTGTGATTATGACTAGTGATCAACTTGCTATATGATGTCTCATTGACGAAAATGATGATCACAGGAGTTGTTATATGACAATGATGTATTATGATGATAAGTTGTTAATGATATGATGATGATGATTTATTATATCACTGGGTGAAAGAACCGAAAGAACCGAACATCCACTTGAAACTAATCCACAGTTCTTTCACCCAGTGATGTAATAACTCATTATGATGTAAAAACAATCTCAAAATTGCTACTATATAAAAACTTATATAGTGGTGTATGAATACGACATAAAATGAGAAGAAATAGAATACACAATAATAGTAGTAGCGCGGGCACACGGGCGTGCTGCTAGTATTTACCAGTAGCGCTTGCAACGAAACACGCTACACTAAGTGTGTATAGCAGTAGCGTGTCTAGACCAACGCTACTGCTAACATTTAGCTGTAGCGTCGTATCAGTAGCGCCGCACCCCGCGCTACTGCTAGGCCAAAAACCAGCGCTACTGCTAGGCTTGTCCCTAGTAGTGGGAGACGTGGGGCTGGACCAGTTTGAGTCGGCAACCGTCTATGATCCGATGTCTTGGATTCATAGCGCATCTATTATTGGCTCATAATTAAATGTCTTAGTTATTCATTTCTCACCGGCAAAAATAAAGCACACACATGACATAGGTCTAAGCTCGGCTTATTCAAGGAACACAAAGCACACGGGCATCTGGGCATGGCGGGCTTTACAGGAGCGCACACGTATGTGCATGCCTGTGAGAGCCTAACTTAGTAGGAATGGTAGACTACTCATATCAACAAGGAATTTCATCTTTTTTGGGATCCTATTCGCAAAGAACTTCAAAGTTATGCGTGTTTAGTTTGGAGCAATTTGAGGATAGGTGACCGATCAGAAAGTTTGTCCCGATGCACCTGAGTGAGGACCAGTCTTCCTGTGTACGCTCCTCTTCTTCATAATATCCTCCATCCAGTCGAGCGCCCACCCAGATCCGCAGCTCCATCAGAAATCGATCAACCGATTTTCCCAGCTCCAAGGCAACGTAGACATGTTTGCATCTTCATCCTGACCCTGAAATCAAAAAACACATAATATCATCATCCCCAAAACTGATTGTCTGGCCACCCTTATTACAAAATCGGAATTAGTTAGGGTCTGTCTAAAACTCAGTCGACTTAGACTTGGCGAAGTCTAAGTCGACTGATATCAGCGTTCTGCAGATGCCCCGTTCGATTTGCTTGTCGTTCCTTCGTTTTCATTTGGGCTTGTCTAACGTGTACAGGGCATTTTTTTGTCCTTTTTTTTCTTGTCTTCTTAGGTGGGCTGTTTTTGTCCTTTGTTTTGTTCTTCCAAATTGCTTATCTCGTGTTGGGTTTTTTATTTCTTGCTTGTACGTGGGCAGCCTCCTATTGTTTTTTGTTCTCTTTCTTTTAGATTGGTTTATTCTTTTTCTTTGCATGTATTTGGGCTGTCAAATATATGGGTGTCTGCGTCAGTTCTCCTAGTCGACTTGCATTGTAGTGTGTCTCAAACAAACATAATTCATACAAAAAAGTGTAGTTGTTCTAAAAAAAATGTGGCATGTTTTTATTTCTTTGAACACATATTTTTGCCACAAAAAAGAAGAAAAATAAATTAAGAAAAAATGTGTGGTCCACGTGTGCGCAAAATTGAGTGGCATTATTTTTTAGATAAATATCCAAAACATCACTAATTTAGAAAAGAAACAATAACACAAATCCAAAACATAAAAATAAATAGAAATAAAAACAGAAACTACAAAATCAAAAAATGAAAAATTGAAAATAAATTCACATACTGGAGTCTGGAGGGGCGCCTGCGTCGCCGATCATCTTCTCACCGCCGACTTCTGCCGCGGAAAGCTTCGATGTGCCCACCCCCGTGATGCGGCTTCCTTCCTCGCCCGTTCTTTCTCTGTCCCCGCTCGTCTCTCAGTTCAAACAGTACCGTTGGGGTGGTCTCTAGAAAGATGTTGAGCCTGGGTCCACGTTCCAGAGACTTCAAACAGAAAAAGAGCAGCACACCGTCTATCGATACTCCATTCCACCACAACAAACATGTATGTGTCCCTGGACCTAGACAAAAATAACTATTTCAGCTTTAATATGCTCTTTTTTCCACAAAAACAAATTCATTTTTTGTTCCGGTTCCTTGGGAAAAATATTTTCAATGCAAAAAAACTTTGTATATGATTTTTAAAAAATAACAAAAAGACCAAAATATCTTGAAAAATGCCCACTCCCCACTGTGAGAAAATAACAAAGCTAGTTGTGAGATCAGTTGCGTGGCTATAGTTGGACATGCTTCTCTCTTGCCGCCGCCCTCTCCGACAAAACAAAGGCGCTTACAAACTGCAACCAGGTTAGAAGACATGCAGTTGCATGCCTATTCTGCGACATGCAACTGGCCCCTCACCTCATCCAAGAAAAAAACAAAAAGGTAGTGTTGCAACCAAGTTAGAAGACACATACGTAGCTGCGACCATATTGGAAGACATGCAGTTGCATGAACTACATTTAAGAATGCAAGTGCTCCCCCCCCCCCGGTCACTTGTCATCGCCCCCTCCGACAAAACAATGGAAGCCGCTTACAGTTGCAACCAAGTTGCGTGCCTAGCGCGGGACATGCAACTGGCCCATCTCCTCATCCGACAAAAAAATATAAAAAATGTCGAGTTGCGACCATGTTGGAAGACATGCAACTGGCCCCTTTCCTTGCCCGACAGAAGAAAAAGCTGAGTTGCAACCAAAGTTAGAAGACATGCAACTGCATTACTACATTTGAGCATGCAAGTGCCCCTCCCCCCCGCTCTCTCTCTCTCTCTTGATGCCTCCCCTCTGACAAACAAAGGCCTCAATTGCAACCAAGTTAGAAGATATGCAATTGCGTGCCTAGCATGGGACATGCAAATTGGTCCCTCTCGTCGTCTAACAAAAACAAGACGGGTTGCAACCAAGTTTGAAGATATGCAGTTGCGAACATGTTGGAAGACATGCAATTGCATGAATACAATTGGGCCCCCCCACTCTCTTGTCGCCGCCACCTCTGACAAAACAAAGGCGCTTACAAAAATGCAACCAGGTTAGAAAAGACATGTAGTTGTGTGCCTATTCTGCGACATGCAACTAGCCCCTCACCTCATCCAACAAACAGAAAAGGTTGAATTGCAGCCAAATTATAAGACATGCAGTTGCGACCATGCTCGAAGACATGCAGTTGTGTGCCTGGTGTGGGCCATGTAACTGGGCCTCTCTCTCTCTTTCTCTCTGAAAATAAAGGTCCCCAGTTACGACCAAGTTAGAAGACATGCAATTGCATATCTAGTGTGGGACATGCAACTGGTGCCTCTCCCCGTACAACAAGAAATGGAAGTCGAGTTGCAACCAAGTTATAAGACATGCAATTGCGACCAAGGTAGAAGACATGCAGTTGCATGCCTAGCATGGGACATGCAATTGGCCCAATATCTCCCGACGCCTAGTATCGGACATGCAACTGCCATCCCTCTCCCGCCGTACTACGACAAAAACACAAGACCAATTGCAGCCAGGAGGGAGACATGCAGTTGTAGATGGGGCGACACTTGTAGCTGCAAAGCCTGGTGTCGGACATGCAACTGTACCCCTCTTGCATAACCCATTTACAAAAGAAAAAACAAAGGTCAGTTTCGATCTGGGTGTGTGGGCATGCAGTTGCATGCCTAATGACAGACATGCAACTACCTCCCTGAACAAAACAGCAGAGAGTTGCGGTGTGAGTGACACTTGCAGTTACGTGCCTAGTAGCAAACATGCAACTTCTCCCTTCCTGACAAAACATCACAAAGTTGCAGCCGCATTAAACACATGCAATTGCACTCGGGGACGACACTTGTAGTTGCATGCCTATTGATAGACAGACAGCTATCCCCCTCTCCCGACAAACAAACCGTTGAGTTGCGGTTGCGTCGAAGACATGCAGTTGTAGTCAGGGACGACCCTTGTAGTTGCGTGCCTATTGACAAACATGCAACTACCCTCTCTCCAGATGAAAAAGGAGAGAGAGAGAGAGAGAGAGAGAGAGAGAGAAATACGATGTGTCTAGTCGCATGTGGATAGATGTACATGTAGCTGATAGTCTGGTTACAAAATTGACGACAATAAATATGAACAATTAAGAATTAATAAAAGACAAAAAGTAAAAATGAAAAAAGCACATGAACATATTTCAAAGGAGGAATATGAGAAAAAAGAGAACAAGAAAAAATGAGAAGAATGAAAATAGCTAATAATTTTAAAAGAACAAACAAAAACAAAAGGAAAACTAACCTGCAAATTCAAAATGAATTGGCTCAATCCATTTTGAAAAAAATATTACACAATGTTGCGACCGGAAAAAGGAAATGCAGCACAAATTTGCACGAATCTTGGCACATAGATTAAATGGTTTATCGCATTACCAAAAATTATATGAGCAAACCTTGACCCACATCGTGGAGGAAAATAAAAATGTTTATTGATTAAGACATGCTAAAAGATTTAGGGGAACATAGGACACACACGTTGATTTACTAAAAAAACAAGACGACACACTTTACACTTTGCATGCTCTATTTCCATCCACAACCCAACAGACAAAAAAAAGAAACAGGCCGGCCGGCCGCGTCATCCTAGCAGGCCGATTAAACGTGACAAACAACTAGCAAAAAAAAGGCAATCGAGGGGTCGACTGAGACTTCGTAAGAAATCAGTCGACTGAGTTTTAGTCGTTCCGAAACTAGTAACCCAGCCATATTAGTTCATACACTGAATATTCAGACGAAATTTTCTGCACTCTATATTTCTTCATTCCACTGTTTAAAATTCAGTCCTGTACTTGAACAGAGTTCAGTAATGTACACCACATATCTAATTTTCCCACAATTTCATACTTGCAGTGCTAATACTACAACATAAGAGAGAGATTAACTCTGAACTAGCCTGTGGTGTCTGCTCCTAAATAATTGACTGATTCCAAAGTTTATACCTTCGTGTCCAAGCAGGCGTTTTTGGATCAATCTGCTCCACGGAGTTTTCTGAAACATCTAGCTTATCTCCACTCCTTGCTTGTCCTTCAGCCGACGGGGGACAGGTCTGCGCCCTTGAAGCACTCGCAGCTCCCACTTGACCGCCTGGCGGCGACCGCACAGGGTGATGCAGCGGCTCCATTGGCAACTCGTTGTCGGTCACCTCTTCAATCAAGGTTCTACTGCACAGACACACAGCGAGTTCGCGAGATTTAGATCCCACGCTTTACCAAACCCAAATCGCGAAGACGTAGAGAACAAAGAGCACACATGGACATACTACGCACCTATTGAACGGCCGCATCAAGAACTCCATCGACGTCGGAGCAGAGATTCACGAACCCTAGAACAGTCGC